>NW_014575250.1:0-64406 GCF_000527765.1 Bipolaris victoriae FI3
GGGGGGGGGGAAGGGGGGGTTAAGAAACACGGATGTAACATTGGAATAGGCTCAGCAGACCGAAGGCGCGTCGCGGGCCAACCGTAACCCGAGTACGTTAGCGATGGTTCAGATCCTGTGTACCGATAAGGGAAGGCAAAACGACTGTGCCGCCCACTTCAATCTGGGAGCGAAATGCCAACCATAGAAGTATCTTGTTGACGTCCTTATACCTACAGACTGCAACTGTGAGATTTCTTTTAATTTTGCTATATTTGAACTGGAGGCGGAACTTGCCCTTTAACGGTGGGCCTCGAGTATGCCTAGGCCAAGAGTTTGCCCTCCTAGAAGCGGGATACACTGTAGCGAGACTAGTGCAAAAGTTTCCTTTCTTGACTGTCCCACAAGATGAAGCTATTGTGGCAACTGGAAAGGAAAAGCAGGTTCTAACGTTGGTGGTTGCTTCGGGAGATGGGTGCCGTGTACATATGCGTTCGTAGACTAGTATTGCAAACAAGACACAAGACGATATCCCTCCGCAAAGATTGTGGTGAGAGCAGAGGCCCAGTTACACAAAGAATGACACCTCTTCGAGTTGGTTGTCACGGGGAAGCAATTCTGCAGGACAAAAACAGTGATTCCAAAGACGTCGTGGCCAAGAGAATGTCATTGTGTCGTCATTTGTTTGACGAGGCGTTTGGTGAGGGCTGCCTACTCTAGCGGGCGTTCTTTCCTTGGTAGTGTTTCTACACTGACTAATCATATTACATCCAATCACGTGTTCCGTATTTCTCAACGTACATGTCAATCTACTTGGCCCTGCCATTCATCAGCATGGTGCAAAGATTCAACGTGGTCGTGCTTGGGTGGCAGGAGCTGGAGGAGGCTTGTACTTGACGCGAGGGTCCTGAGAAAGACGATCGGGCAAGAACAAGTTGACGCAGCCCTTCATCTGCGTCTGAAACCTCTTGAGCTCGTTGACGCCTGCCTCTAGCACGGCGGCATTGTTGAAGTCTTCGATCTGGACAGTGGCATTGAGTACGTAGGCGCCGCTGGGGTCTAAGAGATGGAGCCCAGTCCAGGTAGGGAGAGTGACCTTGGGGGCCTTTTGGATGCTGCGAGCGCCGGGCTCGTGGAGAATGCGGTGCATGAATATGACGACGTTGCCGTGGACAAAACGGTATCCTTCGACGTAATACTCGGTGACGAATCTGGGCTTTGGTCAGAGGGGGCAACTAGCATCACGGTGAGAGGCAGTCTAACTGGTTTGGCCCGGAGGCGAGCATATATGCATGAGGGTCGCCAGACAGTAAGTCAGTGGTGTGGGTGAAGCGGATGGAGACGCCTCTGTCACCAGTATCCGGTATGTCCTTGAAAACAAACGACCACACAGGCTCGTCGCCATCGTCTACGTCTGCAGACAGTGAGGTGCCGCTCTCTGGCAGGGTGCTTTCTTGCCCAGCAAAATCATCTTCGGTCAACTTCTGGACCAGCTGGGTGTGGTACAGGACGACGGGGGCAGCCTGCTTTGCCTGTTTCTGGGCGACTGTCTGGGTGCCTCCACGGCGGCCCAAGTTGGAGCCGGGCTCCTCAGGCTCGCGCAATGGCTTGTAGATGATGTGACGCTCGTAGATGCGCTGGGGCTGCATAGCAGCAACGCCGGCGAGTATGTTCAGGACCTGCTCATAGCGGGCAAACGTGACCTGGCCATAGAGGTTGAGCTCGTGCATGGTGGCAAGGGCGGAGCGGCAGTCGGAGGAGCGAGTATCAATATGCAATTCCCGGTGGTCAGGATGCGGAGAAAGGCCGTGGGGTCGATAAGGGCGGGCGGGCGTGTACCGCGTTTCGATTGGTGGGGAGGGAAGCACTTGCAGAGAACAGAAAAGACAGCCGTGGGCTGGCCGGCGCGGCTGCAGGAAGCTATGACCGAGATGCGCAAGAACGACTCCCGCCCACTGCCACCACTGCGCGCCGCCCGCCGGTGCCATGTTTGTCCGCCCATTGCGTGCTCTAGACGGGTTGGTTGGCAGTCGCAACGAGCGCCGGGCTTTGTTTTGCCTGCCTGTCTGCTGCTCGTTCGACCGTGGGCAGACATGACCCCCCCGGCCAAGCCAACTTTTATGCTACTGAGCGGCTTCGGCGTTAGCGTTGTCCCCGCCCGAGCGAAATAATATTTATGCCCTTCTCTCACCCAACCCTGCTCGGCTCCCCTCCACCAACCTTATTGCCTGCCTCTGCTTCTGTCTCTGTCTCTGCCTCTGCCTCTGCCTCGTCATCTGCCCTCTCGTACTATATCACTGACCTGTTGCGCCTCGTCGTGAGATACAAAATCCGCCGAACCCCGCCTGGTTCTACTTCGGCTCATTTCTCGACCTTGATACCACCAGAACCGCTACCTGCCCTTCGCACCACCGCATCACCACATACATTTCACCATGAACGCAACCAGGGCACTCGCTCGCCAGCCCTTGATCCGCTTCTTGGGCAAGCGCACCACTCCCTCGCGTATGTTCTACAGCAGACGAGCCTTGCTTCGCGTAACTAACATTGAATTGCAGACATTGATCACACCCCGCACGTGCACCCTGCCTCTCACATGAAGGAGCTTCCCTCGTCATTCAAGGCCTACCGACAAAAGGCACAGCAGCACGGCCCGCTCAACGCAAACGCTAGCGGCCTTGTCGGTGGTCACATTGGCGGTGCAGCTGGCAGGAACCTTGGCCCCGTCGAGGCTGGAAACGGCCTGTACTTTGATCGCTCCGAGCTGCCTGCCCGCTTCCAGAACCTGTCATGGACACAGGCCGAGATGGAGCTGCTCGAGTCTGGTGGTGCCAGCCAGTTTGCGTAGATGGGCAAAAGATAACGACGCGAAGATAAGGCAACGGTTGAACGAGCTAAGAGGGACTGACGTTTTACGTTTACGCGCTCTAGTGCGGGGCAGAGGATCAAAACTGGCAACGAGGCACGGCATGAGAGCTAGACACGAGGTTTCGCGACAGAAGTGAGGGGCACGTGGCTGCCTTGGTTCGATACCCATCAAGATGGACATTTCGAGGATACTAGCATTTGGGATACGGCATGGTTTCTTTTTACAATCTTTTTTTCGCGTTTTGCTAGGGACTGTATTGGGACTGTATGGGTACTGTACGGTGACAAGAACGGCATTCATTACTTATTCAACACGAAATGCATAAACAATTGATAATCGACGTTGGTTCTGTGCAATCTGCATGTGTCGCGTGCACTTTGTATTGATTTGAGCATTTCTCGCTTGCCAAAGAAGCAATAATCCAACTCACATGTATTTTGATGCCTGCGCAACACTCCATCTGCCCGAATCACCCAATTAACTGTGACAATAACCGTTGCAACGATGGCGACATTGTACAACAAGACACGCAACTACAAACCCCCACATGGTTGACAATGCGCCGCGGAATCAACTCGGGCAGTCTTCGGATGAGTGGGTAAATCCAACTCCACCATCCCACCTAGCGCCATCCCACAAGCTACCTCGGCACACATCCCCGCCTGGCCCGACACGCACACACAAATCAGCATCTGACAAGCAAGTCAGTTGGCATTCAACCCCACTGGAGCCGAGCATCCGATTTATTCTCTAGGGAGCAGGTGTCGCAAATGATATTCCCCGACCTATTCTTGCCACACCCAATCGCAGTGCATCAAGCACCGTAAGCTTATGCCCAAGTCTAGAATTTCGGGTTTTACAAAGCAAATATTAGCAGTAGCGCTGCCATGTGCAAATAACACAGGGAAATAACAATATCGGTGGGGCGGAAAGGGCATGCAGGATGACAGGCCTAGTCCTTTGTCTTCTCCAATTCCCCTAATTCCCCAATTTAAACCAAGCTTACATGCGCGCCCATGGCATGTTGGAGCGAGCAACCAGATGGCAGCATTGTGGCAAACGAAAAAAAAAGTAGTGGCCCATCTCTGCTGTTACTTTCCTTATCTAGAAATTCCCGACATAATGAGGCGTGTGTGTGGAAGATAGGTAGGTATACCGTCGGATAACCGAAAACAGCACAAGAAAGTATCCGGAGTTTCCATTTCTCCAAGGTTTAGGTTTTAGGGTCAGACGAATGGGGGATGAACGGGTAGTGTATAGTGTACAACTAGCCACTACTGCCTCCCACCACATCCGGAGGAACAGACAGGGGTTCCCGTCTAAGTAGCAAATGTTGGACGGATTACGTGGTCGGTTTTCTATGCATACTTGTCAAAAATGTCTGTGCACCATTGTACTACTTACCCCTCAGTGGCTCTTCTGGAGCTCCACTACTACGACTCTACTATGCGCTTGTTTAACATTATCAAACTCACCTAGTAAGCAATGAGACAGACAAGAGATGCCAAAATAAGCTAGCAAAATAGTGTCTTCGGTCAATATCGCAACTATGGACTCGTACTAGGACTCTACTTACAGCTCCCAGCTCCATCTACGGTCCACCACGGCGTTAGCCATGAATGTAGTAGGGCTCCCGCCAAGCACGCAACATTGTAATGAACCTTGACCTGGTGGAGCGTCTGTTACAGGAAACACAGTATTCCAGAAGACACTCCCCACGAATAGACGAAATCGGGCGGTGCTGCGATACTGGCCCCAAGGCTTCGCCCTTCCGCATGCCCTACAGAAGATATTTAGATAGGACGTAAAGCTTGAAAAAAAAAACAAAAAAAACACCCTACTGTCCGCAATTCGCAAGATGCGGTAGTCTTTATCGACGACGACGTTAACGCCGAGGGGGGATACCAAGGAGGTTGTTCCCCTATAGACTCTCTGGCGTCGGCGGACAAAGTCACCGTCTTTCGACAAAGTACGTCACGCGCGAATCTTGCCTACGGGGTTCATAGGGTGACGAACAGCACGGAGACCGACGGTGAGGCCATGGTCAAGTATCTGTCCCAAAAAACTGAGCTGGTAAAGAAGCTGCTCGTCTATCTTCCCTTCCGGAGCATGGTGCAGTCGCTCACCCGCGAGCTCAAGTGCTTCCAGTACGACGGGCAGATGCGGGAAGAGGAACGACACAAGAACCACCGTGGCTTTACCACCTGCAAGTCGGGCATCATGGTCGCGACGACGGCCTTCAATACCGGAGTGCATGTGCCCGACATCTGACGCGTCATTCGGTTAGAAGAGCCTGATCATCCCATCACATGGTCCTTATTTCATGGACTCGGCCGTCCTGAGCAAGACGCTTAAAACCTCCCACCTTTTCCACCAACAATAATGATAAAAAGTTCAACACCAGCTACACCATTAGGATACCGGTAGAGACCGCTGGATTCCGAGTCCGTTGAGGACAGTTACCCAGTATCTACGGTTTGTCATCTGCCAGTACAATCAATCGCGCTAGGTCATTCCTACGACCAGGCTACGTCTATTAGGATATACTCCAGCATACGGAAAGAATACGCTGTCTTTACGGATTCACTTCCATGTTTGTGGGATAGGGAGTATATTTATTAGTATAGCGAGTTCGTTCCACCTAGATATACTCCAACACAATGGGAGAACTGGCGGTCTTTACGGACTCTCTTCCAGTCCACGACTATTGCTGTATTCGCTCAGCTTTGTCTGATAGGACGTTAAACTTATACACAGATAGATAATAAATACACACAAACAAACATGCATGCAAAGATACATACGAGACGAGTGAGATAAGATCACAGCAGATGACTATACCTTGGCCAATCCACGACGTAATCAATGCAAATAGAGGGCTTACAACGTAGGAAAATACCCGTGTTCACATACTCCCAATCCATATCAAGATATCAGCAGGAGATATCTTTTGTGGTGGATTTGAGTAAAGAGCAGGTTCTGCCTTACCACCAGCTTTTTCACACATTAGTATATTTTAGCCTAGTTTTCCAGTTTAAACAGTTGCTACTACAACCGTAATACCATATTTTTCAATATAGCTATATGGCTTCACACCCCTCAGGATAACAGCAATCAATCCAATACCACTAGTACAAAGAAAGACGCTAGCAAATTAATCGGGTCTTAGCAAGTAAGACACTGACGAATACAGACTACGTATGTGGTCCCGATACGATTGCAAACCCTATTGTTACACCTGGTCGGGGTTCCCTACACTACTTACCAAGGGCCCTGTCCTATTTCATTCGAATATGGTAGGAGTATGCGTACGCGCAAATGTCCGTGCTCGTAAGCAGCCAGCGATTGGGCGGCATGGCGCGATATACTTACATAGTAGCGCCAAAGTTAAGAATGGCGCGGCAACGGGGAACCAGGGGGGGGGGGGGAAGGAAGCCAGAAGATGAGGTGAGATTTCAATCTCAAGAGAAAAAAACATATCAGGGGATAAACATCTGTGTGTGTGCACGCGTGTGCGCTGAGAGAAAGTTTAAACACCCCGGAATACAAAATCGTCACGGGTTTGCCCTTGAACTCAAATTTTTGGGTTGCCTTTCACGGTGTAAGGTGGTGCATGCGTCGCGGTATTACCATAGCTTTTCCCCTTCCATCCCTCGTCCTTGCAAAACGGCGTAATGTGTGTATATACTTACCAGTAGTACTAGTTTGTCGCCAACGACAAACATGCGCATCATGCATGACTTTTTCTCATCCCCAGTCGTTCGCATAACCCCCCCCCCAAGTCTGCATAATCCCCAGAGACTAGAAATAGCAATCTCCTCCCTTCGTGGGGGCCGAATTAGTTTGATTCGCCCCCCCCCCCCCCAAAATACACACCTGTTGTTATTTTACTTAATCACATCACATCACAACACACCACCAGCCCCTTGCCTTACATACTTACTACCCTACTAGTGCCAAACCATGGCGCCAAACAAGTCCGTCTTTCCCTCAGCGCCTCCTCAGGCAACCCAGGCCAAAACCCATGAAACACTAGAGTAACCCGGAGTCGCGCGGGTTCTTTTTTCGCAAACAAAAGATTGAACGATTCAGAAAAAAAAGGGGGGTGGAGCGCTCTGGACGAGCGGCGGGGGGAAGAAACGGAAGAGTGAAGTGAGGGAAACCATTGTTTCAAACCCGTCACACAAGTAATATTCTGTTAATCAAGCCAACCAACCAACCAACCACTCATTTGTTTACATTCATCTTTACTTGAGACAAGACGACATTCTGTTTCCCCGGCAATATATATAACTATATATTTTTCTCTTTTCTATTTTTGACACCGTGCCTGAGGCAAAACACATTGTTTTGTCGTACGAAAATCGTGTTCGAGTCGTGATAGCAAAAGGCGATTTGACTTTTGTTTTCTTTTTTCCTTCTTTTTTTAAAAAAACTTGTCGAGACAATTTATCCCATGCCTGTCCCGTGTACGCAGGGCCCCGGGGTAAAAGTGGAAAAAAAAAGAGGAAAGAGCTGAGCCGGGTCATTGTGGCTGGAGACAAAGAGGGTCTGTGTGTGTGTGTGTGTGCATTGACGGATTCGGGGGGCCAGGGAATGCAACGTCCGTCCGTTGTAGTAAGTGGCTGTGTAGTAAGGTAGCCAGTGGCTGTGCAGTGCAGTTGCAACGTAAAGTACGGACCAACAAGAAGAGAAAAAAAAGGACGTGCGTTGTCGTCGTCGCCGGGCTTGTTCGTGTCTGTTTGCATTTCGGCAGTTTTTTTTTGGTCTAGTTTCTTAGTCCTCTCGAGCAGGAAACCAAGGAAAGAGCGTGAATTTACGAGTCAAGGATGCTTGCGCGTTAATACGATAGCTCAAGTTCCTATTGTTAGGGGTGAGGCACACGTATTCACTCTTAGCTGGATTACGATGTTCGCTCGCGGAGACGCGGAGACATGTCATTGGCCATGTGCGTGACATTAGAGAACCCAGATTGGGGGCAGTGCGCCGGAGCTTGGAAGCCACGGCAGAAACAGGGAAATCACGATGTGCAAGTGTGGGAAATTTGTTTGTGTTTTTGAGACAATGCATGCTTGCACACGATCGTCATGTTGATTCATTGTTTTGTGGTATCTGAATTGTGCCTGAAGATGACGAGCATATGGGTATCTAAAGAAGGAGGTTTGAGCCCATACACCGGATCCCTAAAGCTGTGTACATGAAAGTGAATGGATAATACATGGTCCCAGCATGCTTGGGGTTAAAGCCAAGGCATTGATTGGTAAACGAGTGACGAAGAAAAGAAGGTGAGTCGTAACAAGGTCGTGCAAAGCGCTGACCCGGCCTGCGCTAGCTAGATTGCAAGAATCTTGGGTATATTGATCATGGCGAGAAGCGCCTCTAGGACAAGCTTAGGCCAGGCTCCAGTTGGCCTTGAGACGGGTGGTCTCGGTGATACCAAGAGCCTTCCAGGCAGCGCGGGACAGGTCAATGTCGTAAAGACCTTCGCAGCCAGGGCACAGGTCCATGATGGTGGCCTCGCACTTCTTGCCCTCATACTCAATGTTGATCTTAGCACCGCACCATGGGTTGCTGGAGGCACCAGTCATGACATCGTAGGTGGAACCACCCTTGGCGTTCCATGCACCCTTGGCAATGGCGACGACCATCATGTCGTCGGTGAGGGGCTCACCACAGGCACCTGCAGCACCGGTGTTGTCGTAGACAGTGATGTCGACATTCTGGTGAACCTCACCGCCAGAGGATGATGACTCAGTGGTAGGGTACTTGGCAGGAGCTGGGGCGGGAGCTGGAGCAGGTGATGGGCTGGGTGTTGGGGTAGGAGTTGGGGTAGGAGCTGGAGCAGGAGTGTAGACCTCCTCAGGTTGAGGAGCTGGGGCAGGAGCTTGGGAAGGCTCTGGCTGAGGCTCGGATTGAGGCTCTGGCTGAGGCTCAGGCTTGGGAGAAGGGCTTGGGCTTGGCTTGGGCTGCTCCTGAACCGGAGGAGTGTAGACTGGAGGAGCAGGAGCACTAGAAGCAGGAGCACTAGGAGCAGGAGTGTAGGCCGGGAGAGCAGCTGGGGTGCTGGTAGGAACGGGCTTCTTCTGCTCGTAGAAAGCAGCAGCAGAAGTAGAAGAGACGGCACTGGGAGTAGGCGTGGGCTCGTCACCGTAGACGGTGGTGTAGATGACGACGACCTCAGTGACGACCTCGGTCTTGTAGACAAGGGCGCGCTTGTCGACGGGGGCGGCAGCGGCAATGGAGCCGAAAAGGAGAGAAGCGAGGACAGTGGAAGCCTTCATTTTGACGGTGGATATGAGAGTTGGTTGGTTGTTGTTGGTGTTGTTGTTGTTTTTGGTAGTCCAAGGAGTTGGCGAGTAGTGTTTTGCAGAGAGAGGTTTCTCAGGGAATGGCTGAACTGGCTAGCAGTTTCAAGAGTGAGGTTGTCGCGTTGACAAGTCGAAGACAAAGTGTCTTGGAGAGAGAGTGGAATGAATGAAGGTAGAACAAAGCCTCAAGCCTGTAGAAAGAATGATACAGGAGGAGGGCGGGCGACTGAAATATAGAGAGAGTGGTGTGGGTTAGCGGAGGAGAGAGAGAGGTGAGGGAATGCAAGAGGGTGGGTGCGTGGGTTCGGTTGGGCCTTGACGCTAGCGCCGAGGCACGGCCCCTTTTGCAACGTGCCTGGCCCGCCTGCATCGCATCGCATCCTCCGCGCACGACGAGGCCGAGTGAATGTGGCGCTGCCATGCCGGCCCGGTCACTGGTCGAACGGCGTGTCCCTGGCGCGTTCAACAGTGCGCAGAGTCTGCAGCCGTCCACTTTTTTTTGCTTATATGCGCGTTCGAGTACAGGTGCATGCTCCGTGTCAGGCCCGCCGGCGTGTCCGCCCCCCCGCTGCGCAGATGCGACGACTTTGTTTTCGGCCTTGTGTGTTTGCTGTGCTGACAGTGCGTTCGTGTGTGCGTAATTGAGGCTGCACTGCAAATAGGGCACACAAGGCGCACGCTGGTTTCATGCGTCCGCAAACGGCAAGGGCGGGGGTCAGCGCGGCGGCCAATCAGAGCGCTGTTCCTGACGATCACTAGCGCCCGGGCCGTCGGCGGCCAGGGGCAGAGCTGCCAGCTGAACCCGCTAAACGAAACACTCTCACCCAGCTGTACTCTCCTTCACCGGCTCCGTATACCGGCACACACGTGTATCCTCTCCAGTCGCCCCCGCCGCCTGCGCTGGCGCACCACAGCAGCAACACCAACGACAGCTGCCACCATCCCGTGTGCACATCTCCCGCCTCCATTGGCCGCCTCTTGTCCACCCCGAATCCGCTGTGCCCCCATTTGCGCGCCGTGGCCCCCCGACTGTCCAAGAATGCATCACGCCGCCAAGGTGACATCGACTGCTGCATGCCTTTTTTGCCGGACTTGTCATCGTCGCTCGTCGTTCGCTCTTTGTCCTGCGAGCCCTGCCACTCCGCAGCGTGTGGCCTTCCCCGTCCCACTGCCATGCACTTGAAATGAATTGTGGGCCGCCTGTTCCCTGCTCCCCGTCCTGACTGGGTAGCTCTCGTCCCGCGCGCCAGCTATGCGCGAGAATTTTGACTTTTGCCTTATCCACTTATCGATTACGATAGGATAGCTATCCATCTGCATCTGTCATACCACTGCATTGCCCATCTTACCCGACCGCGCGTCCTTACAGCTTCTCCGACTGCTACCTCTAGACAACCAACAATGTCGTCATTAACCCGACCAACTTTCCCTCTACATCATCCGGTCCACGTAAAAGGCAAAAAACTACTCTAGTCCTACCCTCTAATCCGCTTGCCGAACAAAAGCCGTGCAATGGTACAGTATGAGTGCTCGGCACACGTCGTCCCAAGATGTCATCTTCAAAGGGTTTCTTTTGTTCCATGGTTCACTGCCCGGATTCCCAAACGCCTTACTCCGTCAGAATTTTCTCGCTTGCTCATCTCCACCTCGCCCTTACTACCCTTAGCGTATCTCCCGTCATAGCTGCGTACATACAAGCCTCTTACGTTGAGAAACCCCCATGTCCAACAAAAACCCGCCACGGTCTAGAATCGTCCGGTTCCCCTCACCATTTCTAGCCTGAACCTCATCTTTTCGTCATGTTGCATCTTGGTACCCTAGACGCCATCCAAGGCTTCTGCCGAACAATGCACTCGTAATTTTTTCCCTTCCCAAGATCCCGCAAACGGCTCAACTCTGGGTCAGGGTGTCATGCACACCATGTCTCCTTTCTCCGGCATTTTTTCTTTGGCTCTTCCCTAGTGCAAACTCAACTTTTATGGTACGTAACAAAACTTAGTCTGTGTAGTTTTCCATACGTGCTTCTAGACGCTCCTACTACAAATCAATACATCAGAAAAGGCGTGTCGCACTCTTCAGCACGCTTAACATCATCATCTCCACACACACGCCACGCCCTACCACAACCATCATCTCCACCCACCCAGAAAAAAATGAAAAAAATGAAAACTCGGCACACCGGGGAAGACGGCGGGTATGCGAACATTTACCCCGCGACCTAAACTCGTCCTTTTCTTTTTTTCTCATCTGGCTGTTTTGCGGAGATTGCAAAACACAAAGAAGAAGAAAACAAAGAAAAGTTCGTTTCCTGCACACGCGCCACCGACGGGATCATGATTTTTGGAAACTCTGTCCGTGTCGGAAACAATGCCTCAGGCACCGACGTTGTAGCATGTGCATGCACTAGATGATCTCTTTGCCTCACCCCAAGAAAACATTACCCAATCCGACCTGTTGAGAGGTCTTGTTGTGCTTTAGTCCATTTTCCTATGTTATCCACCCGGTTAATCATGCTCGTCGCATCGGTCTCCGTCATATGCGACTTCTTGCTACTTCTTCTTTTTTTTCGACGGGTTTCTTTGTTTTGTTTTTTTCGGCTTCACATGCAGGGCCCGATCGTTATGCTTTGTTGTTGCCTCGTGGCATGTTCCGTTGTTTGGGCTCGACTCTTTGGGGCACTTGGGTTCCCGTGACTGTGCTTGCTTTTCTTATTCTCGGAGTGCAAATGGCTGTGCTGAGGCGTGGTTATTTGCACCACGTGCTTAGCATATGACATGATGATTTTCCATGACTTTTCTTCTTCTCCCTTCTCTCTTTCTTGGTTGATGCGGCAAGTAAGTGATGATTGGATACTTGGTTGATTGTGGAATGATATGGATATGTTATTGTTCTCCATAAAGATGAAGATATATAACGTATGTTTTGGCATTCCAATCCTAATGTTGCTGAAACAGGTCTTCCCTATCTACTTTCCCGGATTTAACTTGTTTATCCAATGCTTTGACATCGAGCATGGCCAACGGATACATGATCTGAAGTACTTTGCTAATTTAACAATGGTCATTCTTTGCCATCTTCTTGATTGAAATGTATCACGCAAGTGCAACGAGGTTTAGACTAGAAAGTAGAAGAAGCGAAAAAAGACCCAAGGCTACCTGCTGTCGTAACCAGCATCTATGGAATTTGGCATTGCTACGGACACTTTTACTGAACACTACTGTGCCATTCTCGTAACTTTTGGTGGATAGATGCAATGTTCGTCCATCTCAGTGCTGAAACGAAGGCTCTGAGCAAGCATGGTTTGATTGAAATGCTTTGTTAGACGTAGACTTTCCACAGATTGTAAGTTCCTTCCTTCACTGCTGCTGCGATTCTGTGTGCTTTCGCCACCTCTTCCTCCAACCCAGCCTTAATATAAAGGTCTGTTAACAGATCCACTGTTTTCTGACGTTCCCCGATCACCGCATAGTCGAGTGCGGTTCTCTTGGAAAAATCTCTAGCCTCCATATAGGATTTGCCTCCATGTTCTATCAACAATTTGCATATTTGAGCAGATCCGTTCGCAGCAGCGTGATGCAACGGAATAGTCCCATAAGCCGTTGAGATTCCTGAGCTCGCGCCTGCTTTCAACACCTTTTGAATTAATTCGATCAACAAACTAAACTCACTGAACTGGCACAATATGTGCAGTGGTGTTCTCCCAAGTATGTCTCGACTATTACATAGGGCGATATCGTTCCAAAAGCGTTCATCCTGTTCCACAACAAATAAAAGTTCTTGATTGTCTTCAAAAGCGCCATCAAGTGTACGATGCAAGACTGTCCTTCCCAAGCAGTCAAAATATCCTATATACGATTTCGGTGTCGTCCAATTCTCCCAACTCAATGAGTCATCATGGAAAAGTCCGAAAAATCTACTCTGCTCGGCAAGTTTGGAAAGGCCCAAAGATTCAAGCGCCACTCCGATTTTCTGTGGTACTTCAGTTGACAAAGTGGTATAGATTTGTATTTCTTCTTCCAGTTTGTCCTCACCGAGCTGATCGCCATGGTACTTGAGCAGGTGTTCCTTGAACAGAAAATTTCTGCATGAGTCCATAGAATCTCTAAGCCCATCAATCGGTATCTCGTCATTGCTTTCCCCGCAAAGAGGGCAAGTATCAGTCAGAGAGTTGGGAAATACAGCGATGATTAGACTGATAAGCGAAGAACGTGTCGGAAGGGTTTCCGGGGACTGTTTCTCAGTCAAGAGTTTTGCCAAGCATGGGAGAATTGCTTGATAGTAGATGGCATTGACAAAAATTCTAAATTCTGAAGCCGGATTTTCGTTACCGCGAAAATGAAAGCCTGCAAAGAACGAGCCCATGTTTTTGAAAAGGTCGTTAAGCCTTGTTCTAGCCATGACCATCATTTGGTAGTAGCTTACGAGAATTACACTGTGAACGTCTCAACCTTGCTGGTCTTGTTTCGCAGAACTTGGGGGGCATCAACATACATTTGGTCAAAGCTGATTTTCAAGGCATCTGAATCGATTGGCGGGGGAATTTCGTCGTGAGTTGGTAGTAAAGACTTCGATGGAAGCTTCCTAGGGCGTATCACACGGGTTCCTTCTGAGCAAAGAAGCCCCTTTTCAGTACAGCGGTTGCATTTTTCCGAATCTTGCCGAATACACTGATTTTTGATTGTTAGTACGAGTTGTGGAAACCTGCATCGAATTGTTTTTACGTGGCCATTGGACTGAGACTTGCACCCCGATAATCCAATTATGCATGCGCGCAATCACTTACAGCCTTTTTGTCATCCCGGCACCTTTGGCACTTGGTCATATTCAGCTTGCGTTTTTTTCTCCCTGAAATTGATGGCAAATGCTGCTCTTTAGGATGTTCTTGATGTGGCTCCACTTGGTTTCCCTGTTCATGATCCCGTTCATGTTGCATCTGTTCTCGCAATTCTTGCCAATTATGTCCATTCACGTCCCGAGCCTGATTCGGCTCCAAGTGAGCAGACTGGACTTTTCCGAGTAGGTTACTAGGCGCTTCATTTGTGTTTTGATGAGAAATCAAGTTGTGACCACGGGACACAAATTCAATCTCCAGACACGCTTCGCATGTTGTATGACCGCAGTTCGAGCACAGGTCAGGAATGGAAACTGAGGCAAATAACCTGTGACATCCACAGCATATCCTGCCAGGGACGCGGGGGGTACGTTCTGTTTGATACAGGTGATTTATTGGGTGGTCATTCAACTCGTTGGTGTTCCTGAACATGATTGAGGTCGGGATGTTCTTCGAGGTGGAAACGGCGGGTAATTCAAGAAATGGAGTACAGATGGGAGAAGGTCGTGAATGAAGAAAATTGACTGTGATGGGCTGATCAGCCTGGTGGAAGAGAGAGGGAACTTGGGATATGCGTCGCGCCCTTTGTATATATGTGAAAACCGCCCTGTTTGGTGGTCACTATCCAGGTGCGACAAAGCGCGAAAAGAGCATGTAATAACCCTTGCGACAAAGTGCGATGGGGAGAACGCTGTGGGTTCGCATTGCGTTGGCAATACCAGCTCATGCAAGCCACAACATGGCTGTGAGCCTAGCCTGTCTGCACCCATTCCCTATGTACTCACCATTGGCTATCGCACTTTGTCGCAGTTTCAAATGCCCGGGGCTGTGTATCATCCTGCACGGTATGATTTCAGAAGGATTAGTTAGGCTCCCTTTATTGGTAGTCGCATATTGTCGCAGTTGGGGGTCGAAGGTACATCTAAGCATGACTTTGGGCTCCTACTAGTTTTATCGTTAGCATCGCACATTGTCGCGCTTTTCCCATACCAACTGTGGGTGTCATGTAGGGAAGCCTGAACTCAGCTCTACGCGCTTATTTGACGTCGCATCTCATCGCACTTCAATTCACACCAAGTACGGTTAATGCCATACCGATAGACGGGTAATGCGCCTTGTGGATCCATTCTTTGCCTACGGGGGCACTGCACTGTCCAACTCTCCTCTGGTCGCATCGCACCTCATCGCATTTTCGAGGATGCGATACTACTAACGGGGGCGCCACCTCAGGAACATAGGCCGGTACAGTTTGTCGCGTCGCACCTCATCGCATTTCGAAGATGCGATACTGACGGGGACACTTGCCTCTGCAATGTACATAAAGATAGCCCTGAGCCTCTGGCCCTAAACTCCTTCCCTTCAACCAAGTTCCGAGTGATCTCTCGTCAACATTCATTCCATTCAGTTTTTGAATTTCTTCTCGCAAGCGTACTCTACCACAAAAGTCAAATCCCACCCTGCTTGATTTGCCAAAACCATCATCCGCCACGCCCGCCATAAATACAAAGACATCAACGATGACCCCCACATCGTACATGAACGTCTCAAACACAGCCATGGCCTCTTCAGCAAACGAGGCAATTGTCAACAATGAGAATTCCGAGTCGCTTAGCGTGACAATAAGCTTTGGTGTACTGGGCTTGGTCGTAGCGATGGCAGGTATATTGATAGCTGTCCTACAGCTTCGACGCACGTCACGCTCAAAAAGAACGGTTGAAGTGTACGAGCTTCCGTGTAAGACTGGACATACCGAGTCACAATGCGCAAAGCTGACCGATTTTTAGAAGAACGCTTGAAGAACACGAAATGTAGACAAGGTATTCGGACTGGCATGCATGGATGAGTGAGCGTTTGGCTGCCTAGTCAGACAGAATACGATGTAGTATAGAGTACACTGGGATATGTGACAGGGCTCAGCCAAGGCCTCAGGGCCTATAACCGTCGAAGAAGAGATGGGTATAAATATACAGCACCTGCGATGGGTGCGCAAATATATTGCGTAACTAATATTGTTAGTAGTCTAGTCATCTGATGCTTTTTTGATAGAATAGAATTTGGTTATTATAAAGCACAAGACTATCCTTCTATGTCAGCGCCTTCCTCCTTAGTGCGTTTCTTAGCGAAGGATACGAGAATGAAGGCCATGCATCGTATAGCCAACAGGTCTGGACCTTCAGACGTTAACAATCTGAAACCGGGCAGAGATGAGGATCTCCGATGTACATGACAAAAGGCAGTCGAGAGTGGTTGACGTTGGTACGTATGGGGAATAGTGCATCGTCGAGCAATCGTATTACACAGCCGTTGAAACGTCGAACATGATGCAGCGTGGATGGGAGGGTTGGAAACTCTGGCGGCGAGTAAGGAGTCAGATGGGTAGGGCTGAGAGTGGAGGTTTCTTGGGCGTGGGCATGTGTCGATCATCTTCTATGAACTTCCTAGCTGCCGTAATAAAAGCCTTGGCACCGGGCAGCACGCGGCTTTACTGTGCATCCAGGTTTCGTCATCTTCTGTCAGGCAAGCACAATCCCATGGACCCCTCCCCAGCCACCGCGTCTGCCTTCTTTTCTCTGCGACGAGTGCTGTCGCGCCCATCTTCTCTACTACCTTGAAGGCTGTGTATATACGCGGCACGCCCGTGGCCACGTCCCGTAGCCGTTTTGTAGGCACCCTGAGCACATACTTACATTCGCCCGCCGCAGTTGTTCACCTATCCTGCGCGCTGACCACACCTCCTCTACGGATAACGGCCCCCTTCATTCTCGCCCTCATATCCAGGTCTCGCGCCAAGGGACTTGTTGTTACTTGCATTGCCTACTACTTGTGGCTTGCTGCACTGAGCACCACCACTAAGCCCGTGCTTCGTTTCACCTCTTTGTAAACACCACGACTGGTGGCTCCCACTCCCGACTCGATACACTCGCGCGACTCCCGGTGCCAGACAGCACCCTCATCGCCATCATACATAATGTCTCTCACCGACTCCGAGTTGGAGCTGGTCAGCTCTGAGCTGCGGGGTAACAGCGACGACATTCCAGAAGAGCCCGACATGATACTTTCATCCGACGCCGACAACGCCGAGTCGTTCGCTCCCCCACCGCGCATTGCGGCGCGCTTCTATCGACATTCAGCGAACCGCCGCAAGTCGTCTGCGACGTCATCGCGCCGCAACTCGATATCCTCGACACATTCACACACATCGAATCGATCGTTCCGCAACAGCTGTCAAAGCCACCAGGTAGCCCAGCACCTTCGCCGCGCTTCCATACTCGAGGACCGCAAGGCAAGATTGGCAGATCGAGCAGCACATGCCGAGCAGGTCAGGCTGCGTGCTGCCCTGGCCAAGGCCGCCCCGCGTGGCTCAAACAGCGAAGAGCGAGCCCTCGCAGCAAAACAGGCCCGCGAGAAGCATCTCGCCCAAGTTGCTGCGTCCTGTGCCGAAGAAGTTAGAAGAGCCAAGAAGATTGCTGAAGACATGAAAGAGCGCAAGGCCGCTGAGGAGCGTAGATATCGTATGGAAATGGAGGAGAAGTTGGCAGAGGCAGAAAAGAGAAGATTGGAATACAAACGCAACCCTCGACGACCGAGAACTGCCAGTTCACCTCCGGCCAGCCTCAAGCCACGCACCCAGCGTCCCGTCTTGTCAACTGAAGATGCAGCCAAAAGAATCCAGGCGGCCTGGAGAAGCAAGGTCAGGCGTGACATTGTCAGAGAATGGCTGAAACTTGGTCTATCCATTGAGATGGTCCAGGAGACTAGTTTCGACGTCATCACAGGCATGCTTGCAGATGAGAAGCTGTTGAAGACGACTGATAGGATCATGACCTTGTTTGTGCTACTCCCCGATGCAGATCCAGTCCCCCGTAGCGCCGCTGTCAGGACCTTTCTCTCCTCGTATCTTATTCTGGGACACCCTACCCATGTTTTCAGCCGCGACGGTGACCAGGAGCAGGATCTGATTACCAAAGCCAAGGACCTTGTCATCAGCTTTGAGTCTGCTTTGGCCAAACTGACAAAGCTCAATGCCTACACTCCATCGCCCACACGCACAGAAACTGTTTTGCTAGCCCATAGTGCATTCGTTGCTGCCTTCAATGACTGGAAATCTCGTGATTCGTCGGCGCTTGTTGAGACCATGGTTGCCTCGTTTGTCAGCCTGGACGAGATATGGCAAAGCGTCAAGGATGCGACAGTCGATGAAGTCGCCAATGAGTACAGAAACGGCATTCGGGACAACCAAGCTATACTGCTTAGCAGGATCAAGAAGCTGGCCGGCCCTGACAAAGCCCTTATGCTAATCAGGAAGGCTATACGCGAAAGCCGAAGGTCGAAGCCAAAGAAGAGGCCCGCAGGCGATACGGTTCGACCTCGTGTGGCCGGCGAGTCCACACCAGACTCTCCACTATCAGCCGAAAGCGCTGCCAAACAGGCAGAGGCTGCTTCTGAATTGGCGGCTTCTGGGCAGGCGAAGCCTGAAGACCCCACCACGCAGGGTCACCAAGCCCAGTCGCTATCCAAGGTCTTTACAGTGGTACCCGACAACCGCATACTCGTCCACGAGTTGTCAATTGACAAGGAGTACCGCATTGACCCTTCACCCGCTGCCGACCTGCGCGATGCTCTCAATCGTGAACTATGTGACGCAATGCGACGGGGATTTGAGGACGGCGATAGTGCAAACTGGACCACTGCAATGGCGGAGAACATACGTGGCAAGTTGTTACGGCTGCTGAAGCCTGGCAACTCCATGCACACTCTCATTTCTGAGACCCTTGATCCAGAGCATGTCAGCCGGCAATGCAGCCAAGGTGTCTTCTCATATGGCAAATTCTTCAACTTTATTGCCAGCATCCTACCCAAGCTTTGTGCACCGTTCCGAGACACGGAGGTTCAGGCGCTTGCTGAAGAACTAAAGGAGGAGGGAGATCTGTCGAGTATGATTGAGAAGTTGTTCAAGATCCTCCACATCATCGACCTGCTCTCACTAGATTACTCAAACTTCTTGTTGATGAATGCCGCTCCTACACTGATCAAGGAGGCTGTTGGCTACGAACAACGCATGTTCACGCAGGATCTGGAAGAAAACAAGATCACTCTTGACCGCACACGCCGCTGGTGGCGTAGTGCAGCAGTCAACATGCACACTGAGGCTGATCGCCGTGACCCGTGGAGCCAGGCCAATCCCCTCAATCGACCCACTGCGCACAAAATATATGCCCGTGGTTTAGTCGATCTGGCAATCGCAACTCCACCTCTTCGGGAGTCGGAGCTACCAGAGACACTCGAATTGGACCGAGCCCGGATTGCCCGAATCCGGGAGGACGCGCTTCGCATTACGACTATCGGAGGAATTCTCCTTACAGCTAAGAATCTACTCAAGCGGGATGTACGGTCACAGTGGAAGTCCGAAGCCAACAAGATGTGGCTGGTGCTCAAGGAAAACGGCTACATGTCCGATCCGTCGACACCGGCCAAAATTTCGTCCCTCCTCGAGTCATCGCGCAACATGCCGCCGTCGACACGCTCGCAGCTCTCGTCGACCATCACGAGACTCCTCACGCAGGCCGGGGCCGGCAAACTTTCCGACCCCGTGCTTAAGGTCCTTTTCCAGCGCCTCAAGACGCACATTTTCAATCGCGTCAGCGCCAGTAGTTCGGGCGAGCGAGTCAGAGCGGCGAGCACGGCGACCGAAGGCCTTGCTACCACGGGCCTACCGGAGTTTGTGTCTCAGGTTGCGGATATTTGCGAGCAGCTAAGTAAAGTGGGCGAGGTTGATCGCAAGTGCCACGGTAAGTGGTATGAGGAGATTGCAGAGGAGATGGAGAGGTTGGGGGTGGAAGGGGGTGAGGAGCTTGTGCGCTCGCAGAGCGTGGAGAGTTCGGGGGCTGCGTCTTCGTCTTCTTCGTCTTCGGTGTGAGACGTGAGATGTGAGACGGGGGAAAGATGGAAGGGGATTAATGGGATAATGTGGGGATTTGGCGTTTCGTCTTTTCTCTCCTTCTGTCTCTTTTCCGAGTCTTTCAAGAGACATTTTTTTTCTTTCTTTCGTTCTTGGGATGGAATGGGGGTTCTATGCTGTTCTCTTGTTCATGGCAACTTTTTGTGTCGTTGTTTACTTGCGAGGCGCTGCAGGTGTTTTCTTTTTCCCTTTCCTTTTCTTCCTATCTCTCTCTCTCTTCTTCTCTATTCGTACTCTTGCTTTCATCAAGTCTAGACCATGGCTCTCTTTCTTTCTTTTCTTTGATTTCTTTCACTCACGAGTAATATACCAAGGTCGGGACACGGGATGCTTTTGTTTGTATCTTTTGTTTTGTTTTCTTGGTATTTTTGCTGTTTGGAGCGGAAGCGAGTCATGTTTATACGTATATACCAAATCTTTTTTTTCCATCATCTCTTCTGCCTTGCCTAGATTTGTGTTGTTCTTTGCTTTTTTTCTCTCTTCTTCTCCCGTTCACTTGATTCAGCTCTGTTGTGATGATGGGGTTTTGAAAACCTGTGTTTTAAATGTCAAGGCAGTGGCGCAGTGCTGGCTAAGTGACGTGAATGAGAGTAGTAAGTTCAAGTCAAACTGTCTTGTTTTTTTTTCGTCTAGATTGTATGAGAAGAGAGTGATAGAGTGCTCGTGTATGGACAGTCAGTTCAGTCAGTTCAGTCAGTTGACCAAGTGCAATTACTGTGTATGTGTGGGCATCGGCTCATCGTGCGCATAGTTCCGTTTCAGCACCAATCATGATCGCCGACTTGTTGCTGTTTCTTTCTCCTGGGAAGTCCCATGTATAGATCAGACAATGCATAGATCGAGATTGCATGTGCTCAGGGGTTCATAGGGCTCGGAACATGATGAATCAGTACAGTAGTCGAATAACACTGTCAATGGAAAGGGATGTACTTTTTTTTCTTTTTTGAATGAGTGAATTTGTATATGTTTTTTTCTGTCTGTTGTGTAGAGACATGGAGAGTCGATATCGTCATATCATAGAATATTTATTGGTTTTTGTGAAGATCATGCCACATCGGAAAGAAGGAGAGATTATCATTGTCCGGTTTGTTGAATGTGCAGCAATCGGCGCTTTTCTTCTTTCATTTTTCCTCCAGTCATGGACGAGTTATGTCTGTGCGTTGTTTCTTTGCAGTGGGGGATCGCAAGGCGAGAACTAGTACCAAAGCGATAGGTTTCACGAAGCAGGTTGGAGATGCGCGTCGTCTTGTTCACCCGTACTGCAGGCAGTGGACGAGGAGAGCCACGTGCATAGTAAACATTCTCCGATTAACCGAGTCGGTAGTATCAAAGATTTTGTTTGGGATGGGAATCGCCTACTGCCGGTGGGCCTGAAGCACCCGGAGGCCGACGTATGCCAAAGGTTGCTTTTCTTGCTTCATCGATCCGGCCCTTTGCAAGACTGATGCCAGGGACGACCCAGTCTCCACAGCTGCATTGCATGCCCTGCCAGGCATACTTGCCTACGTTGGTGTGGCACTTTGGGCACTCCAGACGACCGTCTAACTTGCCTTGTTCGAGCTCAGGTCGCATCCATGACAAGGGATCGAGGAAGTAATGGGCACATTTGGCCGAAGTAGGGACCTCGGCCTCGTCGTCTTTTGCAGTGTAAGAGGATCCATGTGATAGTAGATATTGCGAGGTTGCCAACGCGCGCCTAAAACAAGGTAAGCGCAAGACAGGAGAGTGGTGGCGGTAAGAGAATATAGGGTGGCATTAAAGCCTTATCGTACGGCCCCACTTACCTGCATTTGCGACACCTTAATTCAAAGGCTGCAGCCTCATCAGCAACATGTTCGTCCTCAAAGCGGATCTTGTCAGCGTCTGGCGCTTGTCCACACGCGCGGCTCAACTCAATTTCGCGTTGGTAGACCCATCGTTGGTAGGCCGGGGTGGTTTCGACATCGAGTGGAGTGTGCATTTGAGCATAGAGGTTGAGCTGGTCCATGAAACCTGGGTTGGGCTCGCAGATGGACCGAGCTTGCCGAACGTGGGACAGAGCTTCGGAAGGGCTGATGTTGTGCTGCTGCATCAAATATGCGATGACAACGGTAGCCGATCGTGACTTGCCCATGGCACTAAGAAAGAAGGAGTGGTTGGCATATTGGTACGAGTAACGGGAGTGGAATCGAACGAGTGGCAGGGAAGCGGTGTGGAATTGGGGAAAGAATGGCCGAAAGGGCAATGCAGGCAGTTGCAAAGAGGAAAAGAAAATGTGGACTTTGCATTCAAAGGATGCAGGACACGACGCGGGGGGGGGGGGGGGGAATAACTGCACTTGCACTGTGGTGCATTGCTCCCAGCGACAGGGCACTGGAGCCGGCGGGTGTGGTGAAGATGGCAAAACTGCCAAGCAAGGCAGTCGGGGGCGGCGATCCAGGGTTGTGTGGGCACACGAGGCTTCAGCTCAGCAAGGGTGTTGACTTACCAGTGCACTAGGACGCCGCCACCTGCGTCGAGGCCTTCGCGAATGAAGCGATTCGTGGCCGGGAAATGCTGGAGGAGGTTCTCGTCGTCGACATCGTCGACCTCGACCACCATGTGCTTGAAGGGGGCAAACAGGGCGTCGTCGAGGGGCATGCGCAGGACGGACAGGACGTGGGTGATGTTTGCCTGTTCAAGGGCTTCACGCCGCCGCAGCGTAAAGATGCTACCTCAGTGGTCAGACAGTTGGACAGTGGACCGGCAAGGTAAGACAAGGCAAAGGCAGCGGCAGCGGCAGCGGCAACGGCAGCGACGACAACGACGGCGATGCAGCACGGCCTTGCAGAGAGGGGGGGTGATTCGAAACCACGGCGGGCGTCAACATTACGTACCCGCCAATGTACAGATTGAGGTTTCCGGGGACTCTGTCGAGGAGGGCCATGATGGCAGGTCGCAGAGCGGAAAGGGACTCGAAAATAGTCGGAGGCCCAAAAGGAGGGGCGCGAAGATCAAGGGCTTGGGGGTGGACGAAACGCAAGCTGGTGAAGAAGGTGTGCAAGTGAGGGTCTAATTTTCACCGAGGCTTCGTGATGGCGCACATCCGCCCAAATTGCGGACCCATTGAGTCTGGCGCCCAAGGCCGTATGGTGGTGCCTAGGCGATGACGGTGATGCACCATGGGGCGGCAGCAATCGTCGGAGATTTTTGCAGGCATGGGGTTGGTGGGCTGGGGTCATGGAGGTGGATGTAATGTGTGGTTGATGTGTGTAGTCGAGAGATACTAGAGGGGGGTGGATGTACATGTCATCCCAGCCAAGGCCATGGAAGAAGCCGGCTGAGCAAGACGACGACGACGCCGACGAGTGTAATAGATGGGCAGAGGCCGGTGTTCCCTGTCATGCGCGGCTGCCGGCGATCCGAAGCAGAAGGGTGCCAACGACAGCGCCTCCGACCATTTTTTTACCTTTGCACCGTCGGCCATGACCAGTGTCAGGTGTGTCGTCGTCGTCGTCGTCGTCGTCGAGCCAGCGGAACCTTCCGTACACCCGCGGAGCTGCAGTGCGCGGATCAGGGACTGCGAGCTCTGGCCATGGATGAGCCCTAAAGCCCCGTGTGCTAGTTTGCCCATGGCGCCTTATCTGCAGTGTCTAGCAAACCAAAGTGCGTGGAGAGCATCTAGTAGGAATCAGTATACGAGGCCAGCACGCGGACTGGCATGCCGAATCGAAGACGTGGGCGAGACCAGAGCGGGCCAGCGACAAACGGGGTCATGGAATCCTGGAGTCTTGGAATGAAAGCCCTGGCCTGTGGCTCGTGTGTTGGGCGGGCTGGCGGATGGGTGCAAGGCTGCCGTGGCGCCTCGTCCCGCATCTCGGCGAAGCGCATCACTGTTTTGGCCAAAAGGATGTGGGAAATGGGAGTTTGAAGTGGCACGACTAGTGGTATTGGAGTGCTCTGCTAGAGTGTAGCTAGTAGATGCTGCTGTTTGGTAGGGCGGGCGGGAAATTCGATGGTGGATGACATGGCCCATGACTTTGGAGCGTCGCCCTGTCTCAAACGAGGTGTACCGCCGCTTATCTGGCCACGGACTATGCGCATGCGGCCCACGTAGCAGAAACATGCTACTACTGTAAGTACTTGTAGTGGCGTGTAAGTAGACTACTTGCGAGGTACGGGTCTTGGGCGCTCGCAGCACAGACTTCGGCTTGAATCCGATACCCCGGAGTGTCTGCATGCTACCGCTCGTGGCAGCACGAGGCACCCATGGAGCGAGTGCGAGGCCAGACGACTCAGCCCCGAACAGCAGATCGGTAAGACGTGTGGCGGCAGCAGGCAGCAGCAGTAGCAGCAGCAGCAACAGTCAAAGTGTGCTTGTGCACTTTAGCACATACATGTGTAGGTAGATGAAGAGGAAGCTAGCTGGTCGGCTCGCACGTGTGACGTGTGGGCAGATAGATGGTTAGTAGATGAACATGTATGTACATAGTAGATATGTGTGTATGTATGTACATGTATGCATAGCTGCAAGTAAACCTAGTAAATATACATAGATGGATGCATGGCACTCGGATATCTATGACATGTGTACATGTAGGGCAGTACGTAAGTAGGTGAATATCAGATGGGGGGGGCAATGTCTCGCCAAGAAGCAGCGGGGAGGGGGACAGGGGGGCAGGCAAAAAGAGAGCAGCACAAGCAGGAGCAGAAAGCATGAGCAGAGCAGAGAGCAAGAAGAGGCCGGGCGGTAGGGCTGCGAGGAGGTTGCCCGTGGTGGGTGGTGGGTGGTGGAACTGCTGGTCAGCATCTGTGCGCAGCGACCGCTTCCGCTACCCGCGTTGCAGGCTAAGCCGTAAGCGTTACGTCTGACGCTGTGCCGCCTGCACCTTGTCCACCCCCCATGGCCGACCAATCCGCGGTGCTGCGCTGGCTGCTCGACACCCAGCCTGGTCAGATGCCGGCTATGCAACCCTCGTCAGCCAGCAGGGCCAAAAAGGACCAGCCAGCCCGCCAGCCCGCCAGCCCGCCAGCCCGCCCAGCTAGCCAGCACCAACCTGGTCTGCCCCATCGGCACTGTCCTGCCCTACCACCGCCCCTCTCACCGTTGCACCGGCCTGACGTACAGGCCATGGCCCTGCCTCGCTGCCTGTCCCACTGCCTCCTACCTGCCAGAAGGGGGGGGCCACAGGCGGGCGCCAATCCACACGATAGATTGTCGTCTCAATATGCCAGCTAAGCCCCCCTTGGTCGGCCTCTGGCTGACTGACTGACTGACTGACGGATTGACTGGACTGACTGCCCACACTACCCGCTCGCTGCCCACTGCCTGCCTGCCTGCCTGCCTGCCTCTCCTCCCCTCCTTTGCACGCACGCACGCACGCATGCACGCACACACACTTACTCTCACTCACCTCCCCCCACGCCGCCGCCGCCGCCGGGAAACCTCTGCCGTCGCCGGCAGCCCTCTGCCCGCAAATCCACGCCCTGCACCTGCGTGTGCGTCTACACTACTCACGCCAGTGCCAGTGCCAGTGTCCAGGGCCACGCAGCGTTGCGACTACTGGGCAAGCCCTATGCACGCAAGAGGGCCGGCGTGAGCTTCACGCTTCACGCTTCTGGAAAAGCCAGAAACCACGCCTACGACTAAGGCCTGCATGCCCTGACCCCTGCCCGGCAGAGTCTCCACTCTGTTGCTCCGTGCCAGGAGCAACACGCAATAACCAATCATTGTCCGTGAGCCTGCCCAGCGTCGTGCTTAATGTCTAACCCAGTCCCCGGTGGAGGTTCTCTTTTCTCATCCGTCTGCTGCTTGTGCTGCGTGCTGCTATTGTCGTGTCCAGTCGTGTCGCTCCCTCTCCCTCTCTCCACCCCAGAGGAAAAAAACTGTCTCGTCCCTAATGTGCTAAACGCCTTGCACCCAAAGCCTCTCATCCCTTCAACTCCACTCGCCTCCGGTCCACGCTAAAAAAACAGGGCCCTTACCCATAGGCCTTGCTTGGGCTGCTCTGCT
Organism: Bipolaris victoriae FI3; assembly: GCF_000527765.1. Taxonomy (NCBI): domain Eukaryota; kingdom Fungi; phylum Ascomycota; class Dothideomycetes; order Pleosporales; family Pleosporaceae; genus Bipolaris; species Bipolaris victoriae. The sequence goes on from NW_014575250.1 coordinate 25,918, forward strand.
GCAGTGTACCATGAGCATTGCATTCACCACAGCAATTTGACCATCTGTCTGTCTGCCGCCGCCGCTGCCAACATCCCATGACCAATAGTCTGCATCGACAAGAAGCAAATATTGTGGCGGTGCGGGCCAGAATTGTTTCTTCAGCTCGACCCTACACCTACGAGGGTCTCAGCCCTACGAGCAGCCTCAATCGCTAGTCAACGGGTACGAAGAAACCGCCCCCGCTCCCTCGACTACTTATCAGCCTCGCCCTCGGAATTCCCCCAACGACACGTAACTCCCATACCCAGGTAAGCCACACACTCACTGTCACTCTTGCAATACCCTTCAGCCGCTCCCTTACCCACCTCACTGCACTCTTCCCTGCCGGTTTCGGTCATGCCGTCTGTGGTTGCAGGCTAACTCTTCTGCGTCTAGGTCCGTGCCCACATACACTATCCAGTAGCCACTGTCTTTCACGCGTCTTGCTCGTCGCGACTCGCCACTTTTGCGGTGCTCGTGTGCGGCAAGGTACGCTTCAGCTACTACCCCCTTAGTGGCGGCCTGCCGACAATTATCGGCACCACCACAAACCATGTCCTCGACGCCGAGCATTCGCGTATATGATTCCCACCGCTATCCGCTACCACACCATACCCGAGCCTCGATAGGAAGCCCGGCTGTAGCAATGGCTATACCGAGAGTACGTAAGCTCGTGTTCCTGCTTGATACCTTTTTTCTTCTTCTTCTTCTTCTTCTTTTTGTGTGTGTGTGTGTGGGCCTGGAATGGTATTGCCCAATTCGCATGCTTGAAATAGCATCCGAACACACTGCAATCCACTTCAGGTCCCTTGCCATTCACCATCCCATTTATTTTAACAATTGACTGACTGTGACGCAAATTTCACAGGCTCGCGATCAAGTCCCGCCACCCTTGCCTCCACCACGTCACATCGAAGACCTTAGGACTGGCCAAGACCCTGGTTGGCAATGGGGTAACACAAATAGTCCAAGGGACACAGGTTTTGGCGGAAATCGGCTCGCGACAGTTAAACCTGGCTCGAGCTTATACGGTGGAGCCCCAAGCAACTACCCACGGGAGCCCGCGGGCAACTACATTCTTTCTCGCAACCGAGAACCTTCCATCTCCAGGTCACTCGAAGACATGAGCTCCGAACATAGCGGTCACAGCGATGAAGAACGCAACGCCAACTCTCGCCCATCGCTTGCAAGCCACCGCTTCACAAGTGAAAGACAGTTGGGGCAAAAGGCCCTACAAAACTCATCGCAGGCCTATGATAAGCAATTGCTCTCCAAGATTGGTGGCCCAAGTACACCCACAAGAACCACTGCACCTCCACTATCCTCTGGTAACACCCAAGATGCCGTCAATGACCCGCACACTTCGATACACAAACCCAATGGTCAATTGAAGCCGTTGACTGTACCTGCCCTCTCGCCAGGCTACACGGGCTTTCGTAGCCCCATATTCGACCCAACAGAGCCGTCCAGGGCACGCTACGGCAGCATCTCGACTCCAGGACCATTGGACGACACCTCTTCCACACACCGTGGTAGCTATGATCACAGCATGTTTTCAGATCCCGAGTTCAGCATGGAGGAAAACGGCATGCGCGACTTGAACATCAATGAGCGCAGCCCTGCCGAGTCAGAAGAGTACCAACTGGGCCCAAAGGGCGGCCTGAAACGGCGCGCCTCGTCGCCTCCCTCTGAAGCTGCGCGCGACGATCGTCCGACAACAAGCGGCCACAACGATCTATATCACCGTCGTTCAGCGCAAATGCTCGTCAACCGGAACTGCAATGCATCGCGGTTCCATTCAAACCCAAGTTCCTTGTCTTCAACCGGATCTGCAAGTCAACGTAGCGGCTCGATTGCGTCTTCGTTTGGCTTCTCCACAGCCCCAAGTAGTATAACAAGCTACGGCGGAGATCAGCGCTTGTCACCCAATGCGTTGTCACCGTTAGGGGAGACGGAACTGGGCCCCGTGTCGCCTTATGCAGCTAACAGGTCGTTGGATCCCAGCCCCCGCGGGTCCCTGTCACGACCTCCGCATCAGCGAGGCTTTTCGGAGACCGAGCATCCACAAATCCGAAAAATGTCAACAGAAAGCATGCTACAATCGCGACAGAATTCAATCGCAAACCGCCTGCCAGGTGCTTACATTTGCGAGTGTTGCCCCAAGAAACCTAAAAAATTCGACAGTGAAGAGGAGCTCCGGTAAGTGACATGGGTCGGCGTCTTACCCACCGCTATTTGCCCTACCCATGCCCGGATGACCATGCGCTGACCCCTGCAACAGATTGCACGAGCTGGAGAAGCAGTATATCTGCCAGTATTGTCCTAATCGTTTCAAGAACAAGAACGAAGCTGAGCGCCACCAAAACTCTCTCCACCTACGGCGACACTCGTGGTCATGCGCAACACTTGCCGGCGTTCATGCAGCTTTCCACCCCTCGGCTACTCGCCCGGCTACCGCAGACGTCTGTGGGTATTGCGGTGAAGAATTCCCTAACCCTGCGGATTGGGAGGCTCGAGCAGAGCACTTGAACCACGTGCACAAGTTCGGCGAATGCAATCAAGCCAAGAAGTTCTTCCGTGCAGACCATTTCCGACAGCACCTGAAGCACAGCCATGCAGGGACCAGTGGAAAGTGGACTAACATGTTGGAAAACGCCTGCATGAGAGACGAGCCGCCGCCTCAAGAGCGCGTCGGCTCGATTGCCTCGATATCCGGCCCTTCGAGCCTTACAACCAAGCCCGGCGTCATCAGCGAAGCACATGACGAATCTTGATTCACCAAAAGTTTTACCAAACACCTAGGAGACACGTGCGGCACACCATCTCCAGGCTGATCTGACCGGAATTTATTCAAACGAAGCGCAGTCTATGACGACATTATTCAGTTCCATTCGACAGTAGCATTCTCTCCAAACCATTGCTTTTGGCTTACATATCAGCATTCCCAGGCATGGTCTTAATCTAGCAAAAAGTCTTTACAGTCGCAAATTGTCTTGCATTTACCATTCATTCCCGGCCAGGCCAGGGCGCTTCGGCATAACGACACTGATGATGGCATTTGGTTATACGTATCGGTATCAGGCAATCTTCTGATGCTGGTTCAACGACACATTCGATGCATTTCTATGGGTGTTTTTGTTTCAGCGGCGGCGTTGATAGGACAGACATGTCCAGCATCATCTTCATAGGCAGCTCTTTTCTTTTTTTTTGCGACTACATTCCTTGTTGACCTATTATACAAAAACCATTTTACGAATACAACAACAACTGTTAAAGTCATATCAAAGGGGAAAAAAGTTTTTGCTCTCTCATTAGTAGTACGGCGTGGCCGAATATCATATTGATAATTGCCTACTTTGTATTTTCAGTTTCGCCGTTCTCGGCTGATTTCTTGGCTTGGAATACCCCAGCATTAAGGTGGGCGGGCAGTATGGGATACGAGGCTCAACTAGAACAACAACGTCATGGAAAGCAATGTCAAATCTTGATGCACATCTTAGGGCTGTGTAGCGTGATAGTGGCAACGTGCATTCCCCTTTTTTGCCTTCATTTCTCAGCTCATTTACTTTGACGTTCAGCCTCAGGGCCTAGCAGACGCACAAGTGAGCGTCAGCCTCAGTAGTAAACTCTTGGTAGTGTCATTTTTTTTCCAAGTACTAGATGCTTACTAGTCAAAGTGATGTGCACGCATATCAGTCGCCACCTCGACTTTTGCATCAGCAATCAACCGGGAGGGAGGGGGGACTGATGTTCCTTGGTGAAAAGAAAAAACAAACGGTGTTCCCCGTAGTACGACTGTTCTCAGGGTTCCCCCCCCCCCTCGTATCCCGTCGTCAGCATCCACCACCCCCGTGAGCAACCAAGCCCTGCATATAATCCCCAACCCGTCAGCAAGAGTCCCGAAAACATTAGTTTCAACAATACACGCATCATATATATTTTTCTTGAACGAGGTTCTTCCCAGAAGAAACACACACGTATACACTACACTACACACATATGTTTTACCAGCATCCCCGGTCCCTCCGGTTCCCCCAGTTTCCCCCCCCCCCGGCCCCTGTCTCTCCAAAAGAAAGAAAGGAAAAAAAAAACACCCCGTGAACCCAAGCTACTGAAAGCAGCTATCCGGTTGTCTTCGGATGTAAGCGGTTTCACACACCCAGTTTTTTTTTCGTTACTACCCCATCTACTAGTTTAAACTCCAAATGGAGGGGGGGGGGCAAGAATGCGTCTGCGTCAATGGCGCGCATTTCCTCTCTGTCTCTCTCTCTCTCTCTCCGTACTCCACTCTTTGCACTATTCTAAACCAACCCCCTTCAAGGTAAAGATCCGGGCTAGGAAAATAACGCAATGACCACATACGTACTCAAGTAAAGTCAAGTAAAGTAGTAAAGTATTGTCGTAACTAGTTGCTTCGTCTTTTTTTTTGGCATGCGCAAGCGCAAGCGCTAGGTAAGGCTAGTGAGGGGGGCAATATGGCCATGCATACTATACTTGTGTTTTGTAACAAAGTTTATGGTACATGTATGTATGTATGTACATTTCCAATACTTGGGGTTTCCTTGGGGTGATTTCATCGCCGACTTTAGTGCATTTTGTGTGTGTGTGTGTGTGTGTTAGAGTACTAACAAGGGTAACGTACACTAAACGGTGTGATATTTGAGTAGTAGTGTGTTTTTTTTTCGTTGGGAGTTAGTCTGGGGACCGCGCTCCGTGTGGGTTTCAAACCTAGATTTTTTTGGTCAAGTTGCGTATAAGGTAGTTAGGTATTTAGGTTGCGGGCTTTTTAGTTTATTTTAGTTTATTAAGCTCAGGCCCTTTCTGTTTTTCTGGCCCTTCTTTTTTATTCTTACTTCACTAACTAAAACAGAAAGAGGACACGGTTGTGGAGCTTGATGATGGTGGTGTTTCGTATTTGGAGTTTTTATTTCCTTTTTGGTGCTTCCGAGGTATAGTGGAAACCATGCAGGGCGGTTACTATAGGGCTGGTATTTTCGGGGGGTATTATTTATGGATGGGGTAAGTGCTTGGTATCGTAAGTACCTATCTTCTTCTAGTGTGTTTTGCGAGGAAAACAGGGACCCATTTGTCATATTGGGCTGAGTAGATCATTATAGCATTGCGCACTTCTGTTCAAGTGAGTACGTGTCTTCGGCAGATTACCCCCATCTTGCGATACTTGATCATGGCTCACGCGCGAAGACCGCAAATTACACGCAACTACAAGCATCAACGCCATCTACGCGGCGTGTCTCTAACAGACTAGAAGACAAGTGCCGTGACGATCTGCCACTGTTGTGCTTCCCGGCCCTTTCCGCTACCCCTCCTGTGCTACGCCAGCCAAGTCGAGACTGCTTGAGATCAACAAAGGGACAAGATAGCACTACACCAAACAACGCATCCTGCATCGGACCTGACCCCAGCCTCCCATGTCCACGTGATCCGACCCTTTTAAAGTACTCACTCGCCTGGGACCACCCACCCCTAACCCTGTCCAAACCCCACCCTCATAGTGCTTACCCTGTACTTACCTATGGCACTCCCCCATACTCCCCCGACCGGCACATTTCCTGTCTTTCCGCCGAGCAAACCGGACCCTTTTTTCTCACTAGCTAATTTGTTCTACTGCCTTCTTACCGATCTTCTCCCTTCCCGCGCGCCCTCTCGCGCCAGGGCGTAATGCGGGAAGACTGTGGGGAGGGGGGAGAAAGAGAGAAGGAGAGAACGGTGAGCACTAGAGATGAGGTAATCACCGACGTGGGAACTTGCCGAGCCGTACGTGTGTGTGAGTGTTGGTGAGCGTGCGAGCGTGTGTGTGGTAGGACGCCTTGGTGTGGTGCAGGTTAGGGTTTCCTGTGAAGCTGTACGTTAAGAGGCATACTAAGGAATAGTACCGGCGGCGGCGGATGTGGGCGTGCGCATGATTTCGCATCGCAACGTGTTGCTCTGCTGGGGGTTAGGCATCGTCGGGTCGTTTTTTTGGCTGAGTCAAGGTTTACACATCTTCCTGGATGCCATGCAACCTGTGTTTTGTGTGAAGAGGCAAATATTGGCATGGGGAGGGGGGGTTATCTCGCGTGTGTATGTAAGACGGGTTACAAAGTTCATTTATCTTGGTTCTGATTTGCTGGGCGCTCAGCAAGAAAAATCAAAATTCGACTTAATACCGCTCTTTTTTGTTAGGTTGCTGGCTCTGGTTCGTAGGTTTAGTTCGGAAGTTAAAGTAACCTCCGTACTATTGATGAATCATGTCTACATGTGTTTGTGTACATAGCATATTTCAAGGTTTCAAACTCTAACATTGTTGTCTGGGCATGCTTAGTCGGACCAATCGCGTGGTATGCCGTCTTCGGGTCACGCCTTTCCCCTTTAGTATACACTCTGTTCTGAGGTGAGAGAATAGCAAGACGAGTCATGCCTGTTATTGTGGCTGAACAAAGTTTACCGGTAGTTGTGTAGTGACCATGGTTGATTCCAGGATGACTACGTTTTCCTGATTTCCAAGCACACAAATCTAAAACCAATTTGATAGGGGATCATAATTGGAGCCCTGCATGAGCCTTTTATTTCTATCTTTTTAGTTTCAGCTGGAGGGCGCATCGGGCATTGCAGGTGAGAGATGAGATTTTGACAGATCGGGCAAACTTCTTTCCGCGCACTAAATTATTCCAGGATATGCTCTACGTATGTACATAAGAAACGGTGCTTACGCGCCAAGTCATCCATGGATCTTTTCCGCATCTTAAAAATCAGCTCTCGAGGGGCTGATTTATCCCAAACAATTCACAGAGTCTCACGACCCTGTATCGCTCGAATAAGCCCGACGCATTGCGAAAGCGTACTCCTTGCCCTGTACTTGCGCCATAATGGCTCGACATCACCTGACCAGATCTGGATCAAGATGTACCAGCTGAAGGAGCAAACTTACACATTGATTTATCCTGGTTACCACGTGCTCATAGTAGTTCAGTGTTGTGGGCAACGTGCCGTCCCATGTGTTCGCATATGCGCGGGCCCAGTGTTCTCGAGTCGCGAAATGCCCGTCTGACAACGCAAGTACATTTTCTTCTTCATTTCCACCCCACGCCAACCGCAACAATACTTATCATAAGTCTCCACATCCATGGATCCTGAACTTGGAAGGACGAGGTTCCCGTATCTTCAGTTGCGTCAATCTATACGTGCAGCAACATGGCACAAGCGAGGATGGTAAGACAGCCTCGTTGAATACAATCATGACTCGAAAGTCGGATAATAGAGCCAGCCCAATTGGGACGGCGCCTCATAGTGCATTTACAAACAGGGAACAAAATATCAGTGACATTCCTGTCGTGTCTTGTTCGTCCCCAAAATCAGGCTCACCGCGTTCTGGCTGACGGCAGACACGGTATACGCAAAAAGTTGCAGCGTTCCTTGGACGCCTGATAAGCGGGTCGAAAAAGAGTGGAGAGCCGGCCACTCCGACAAGGGATCCATCTGCGCGTTTTGTTACATTTGCCCTATGGTAGGGCTAGGTGCCACAGATATGCATTTCCTGGTGTCTTGCCATGTGTTTATGGTACGTAGGTCCATGCTTTTTTGGGAAGGTGGCAAGGCCCAACTATCTTTTCCTCCGATAGGGCTGGTTGGGCCAGCATCATATGCACAATTTATCAACTACTTGTTTGGATGTGCGGAAATGGAACGGTAAGAATCCGCACACTGTGTATAATGTATCGAACGATGTGGTGTCTTACTATGTAATAGTAAGCCCGCGCGGGACGATGCTGACCCGCCAGGCGTTCTACCAGAAGCTCATCATGTTTGCCTTGCGTTCGTCGTGGCAGACAAGCTTTTTCATGTCATAGTTTTAATCACACCGCGCAGCGGGCTGACCGTCATCAGCTCAAGTATGCGCGTTCAAGATGCGGTAGTACAATTCTGGATGCGGAGAAGGGCTGTGTTACTGCATCAGCGTCAATCTTCGACAAAACGGTAGACAGCTGAAACATGGCTTGGAATGACATGCAAGGCGACGCATACGCAGGGCTGACTGGTCGATCATGATTTTGGTTGATGAGCGGCCTTGCTTCCCTAATACTTTGTGTCATGAGAATAGTATCAGTGGATGGCGCCCAAGGATAGCACCTTGCGCCCGTGGAAGCTACCGTAACCAAATGCTACCATGGAGCATGGGTAGTATCCAAACGTTGTTTCATCTGAGAATGTGTACTTACGTGTCTTTGCAGCTACTGCATCATGCCTGATACTATGCGTCTATTAGAGAAGTCTCCCGGGCTGGGAACTGCCAAGAGACGCATCAACTACCGATCGCATGGAAATGGACGATCCTAGGAGCGGATATATATCCTGTGACTCGGCAATTCTAGTATCAATGTACGCCGGGATGCAAGTGGGCTGGATAGTGGGTAACTATTCGTTCGTACATAGCTGGTATGCAATATCATCTTGGCCCTACGAATAGCTTCAATGGCCGAATCACACAATAACACCAACTGGAGTAGTACATGATCGTGCAGCTCGCGTCAGGACTTGCGAAGAGTGGGGACTTGCATGTGTATAACAAGATGCGATGTTGTGTGATTGGTGCAGTCCGATAAGGGCAAACGCATGGCTACCGCGTCAAGCGCATGGGACTTTGGCAATGATTAAAAGTGAAATCAGCGAATCGCAATTTAACCTTCATCAATGCAGAGTTTCTTGAGAACGGTATGTTTCCAGATCCATCTGCTACTCTAGCGCGTGACGAAGCACCTTGTATAAGGGAGCAGTTACTATCAGCCACATGGTCAGCAACCACGGGATCGAAGAGCCATACACATGATGTTTGCCCACATAACATGGCGCCTGAATTTCAAGTTTTACGAGAGTATTTCTGTGAAATTGGATCGATGGATCCGCTGCGGAATAAATGCAAAGAGCGATATTATTCTTGGTGGACATGGAGCTCTATGACTCCGGAATGGCCGCGAACTATTCCGTCAGCAGACATTCAAACACCCACAATCCAGATGAACGGTAAAACAAAACATTTCAATATGCACGACACGTGTGAATTCCAGTAAGCATGGCATTCTGTACAGCCACTAATTGCTGACTGCATTGTATGCAAAGGATCGACGACTGACAGCAGTCAGCCCTCCCAAAGTCCGCTGATAGCTGATGTATTGCTGTTGACCGCAATGTGGCTGACCATGACACGCGACTAAGGGTTACCACTGGGTACCGATGGGAAGTTCTTGGGGTCGTTCAGCCGTTCGCGATTTCTTTTGGCGATTTCAGCATTTCGGAGTTTATCCAACCTCATTTGGTAGAAGCTTCTGTGTAACGTCAGTATAATGGGGAAAGTGTCCCGAGACATGCGCACTTGTTGAGTTGGAATATACGAGGACCAAGCTCGGCTTGAGTCTTCTCCTTTGTCTTTGAAAGCTCTTTGATCTGTATTGGCAGTTAGTACAGGGAATTTAGATTCCATGATCATACTGGCCTTGTCGTCTTTGGCTTTCTCGTCCTGCTTGTCTTCATCATCTTCCTTGGCCTTTTCTTCCTTCTCTTTCTCCTTGTCCTTTTCTTTGTCCTTTTCTTTTCTCTTTTCACGTTTGAGTTGCTGCTTCTGTTCATACTCTTTCTTGACTGCTTCGATCTCGCGGTCCAACTCCTCTTGCTTTTTCTGATCGGCAACCCTCTTTACCTCCTCAGCCTCTGGCTGGCAGAACCCTCGATCAGTCAAGTGTCCAGCGCAGATGTAGAAAAAGTCCTGAATTAATATGAGCACTTATATTTCAGTTTCAGAGTCGTAACACACCTTATTGGAAGGCGTAATCAAGACACTCGTGGATGGTTTGTAGCATATCCAACAAGCTTTGGCGGCATTGTCCGCGACGCGGCGGAGATGCCACACATTCTCCATTGTATTGTTCAGTTTAGAAATGTTCGCCTTGTACGTTATTCAGGGTACCGGAAGTACACGGTGCACAGGTAAACCCCTTGGGGTGTATGAGGCGGATATCGATGCCTGCGATACCGACTCAGGCTAGATTTCTTCCGCTATTCGAGTGTTATGAAGATATCAAGTTCACTCATACCTAAGTGTAATGCCCTGCTATGGTTATTGCATGTACGTAGAGATGCTCGGTGGTGATGAAGTGGCTGAGCAAGATTGGGAGATGCAAAGGTTCGAACTAGGCTTAAAATGTATTAGTCTCAGATGCTACAGGCAACTGTGACCATTCCTCATTCTCCTCTCCAACGGGGGTTTTTTTGACCCATGTTTTCGATGACTGTACGGATATATGGTCTACGAAAATTGTTTAAAGATACAATTCAACCGAAACAGATACGTCTAGTCCCGAGCACCATAAAGCCCTCGAACAACTTTGCAAGTGCGTCATCTTAACACGCTTCAATATCTAGTTTTCTAAGTTAACACTCTCATTAGACAATCATTCTCTCTCTCTAAAATCTTATCGGCAACATAGCAACATGGCTGCTTCGACGCAATTAAAGTACATTGATGTTGGTCCATATTTCACGCCTCTACCCCGCTAAACTTCTGACCACAAAATCTAGATCGGTATCAACTTCACCGATCCCATCTTCAGGGGTGAATACCACGGCACCCAACGTCACGAAAATGATTTTGAAGATGTTATTCAGAGAGCGGTCGACGCTGGTTGCAAGAAGTTTATGGTAACAGGATCTGATCTCGAAGAATCAAAGCACGCTATCGAGATAGCAAAAGCTCATCCAGGCCTCTGCTATGCTACTGTAGGCGTACATCCTTGCTCGGCAAACCATTTTGACAAGCATCCCGGCGGTGCATCAGAGCTTCTCTCTGCGCTCAAAACTCTAGCCATTGAAGCCAAGGAAGCAGGTCACGCAGTTGCTTTTGGAGAGATAGGCCTCGATTACGACCGACTTTTTCTGACGGCAAAGGAGCCACAGCTCAAGTACTTTGAGGCGCAACTGGAGATTGCGGTGGAAGTGCAGCTACCACTCTTCCTACACTCGCGTGCTGCAAGTGAGGATTTTGAGAGGTTATTGACTGCGAAGCTTGATCAGCTACCCAAGAGAGGTCTCGTACACAGCTTTACTGGGACTGCAGAAGAGATGCAGCGCCTGGTGGATCTAGGCTTTGATATTGGCGTTAATGGCTGCAGCATGAAGAGTATGTGCCTCTTTCATCTACTGTTTTGATATTTCTACAAATACTGACTAACGTTTCTTCTCAGCGGATGAGAATATTGCAGTCGTGAAACAGATACCGCTCGAGCGCCTACAGATTGAAACAGACGGGCCATGGTGCGAGATGCGGCCCAGTCACGCATCAGCCAAGTTCCTCACAGATGCTCCGCCTTTACCAAAGGCTGTCAAAAAGGAGAAGTGGGCTAAAGGTATGATGGTAAAGGGGCGAAATGAGCCAGCTACAATTCCACATGTCGCGTATGCCATTGCAAAGATTAAGCAAATCAGTGTGGAGAAGGTTTGTGATGCGTAAGTACTTGTTGTGTCCCTTGTGCCCAGGAGTAGTAACTAATGATAGTGTAGTGCTTGGAAGAACTCAGTCAAGATGTTTGGGTTGGGGGAGGCGGTGTAATACCAAAATGCCGCCATAGATGGGGTCGATTCAGTGTACGCAATGCATATGGAATATCGATTTATACAGAATGGATGTATGCCCCAAGCTCGCATGTACAAAGACTGCAAAATAGACCACGCCGAACCAGCCACCCTTTACTTCCTGTACCACATCCTGGTGATCTTGGTATGCCTCATCTTCTTCTGCAGCTGGAAGACACCGTACATGAGTGCCTCAGCGGTGGGCGGGCAGCCGGGTACGTAGATATCCACAGGTACAACACGGTCGCATCCTCTTGTGACTGAGTAGCTGTAGTGGTAGTATCCTCCTCCGTTTGCGCAACTGCCCATGGAAATGACCCATCGGGGGTCAGGCATCTGGTCATAGACCTGTCGCAGTGCTGGTGCCATCTTGTTTGTGAGGGTTCCGGCTACAATCATGACGTCGGACTGTCGCGGGGAGGCACGGAAAATGATACCGAGACGATCCTGGTCGTATCGTGGAGTAGACAAGTGCATCATCTCGACGGCGCAGCATGCGAGACCGAAAGTCATGGGCCAGAGCGAGCTCTGACGGGCCCAGTTGGCAACTTGGTCAAGTGTTGTCCTGTTGACGCAAGTCAATTCATGCTCTTTACTGTGCTTCTTGGCGCCCATTTCGATATTCAACAGCAATTCAGAGAGAAACCACATACAATGCATATTGCATAGCACCCTTCTTTCCCTCCTGACTTGGCAAGGGCACCTCAACCCGCGCTGACTTCATTGGTGGCGGTGTTCCAGGGTTGCCGGGAATGGTGGCAGGCGACTTCATAGTCGTCGCATTGTTAGACGAGCTCGAAGATAAAAAGGCTACGCTTCCGGCGCGGAATGGCATCAAGGCCGTCGCGGGTTTGACTGTCCATGGAGTCAGTTTGGCGGGACCGGGAGCTTTTTCGGGCGTGCGGCGACAAACCTCGCAGAGCCATTGAGGCAGCAGACCTTGTCGTCGAAAGCATGTTTGCGACGGACAGCAAGGAAAGGCGTGGGCGAAGGAGTGGAGAGGCGAGATGTGGGGTGGCGGTTGAGGGAGTCGCGAAGTTGATCGATGAGGTAGGTGCATCAAAATGCTTGGCGGAAATCGATTAGTCGTCGGTTTTGGCGCCGTCTGATAGGCCGGCCAACGATCACTCCTTCGCCAACACCCTTTCGGACTACTTCGGCCAGACTACTCCGCATCCACGCCCAGGGTGCTTGAAGACTGCCGTAGTCTTTTGATATCGCATAAAAATGTCAGGTCGGGTAGGTGGTTGATGCGGTTAGGGCTCAGAGTATGTGTTGACTGTGTCTAGGTCCCGTCCATTGCTTGCATTGGCGTTGTTGGCAAGCACGTGAGTACCTCATCATTTACCTACTCCTGACCTGTTCCTATACTGAATATCGGTAAAGAACAACCCACTGCACATCTCCCTCTTTCCAGCAGAAGAGCGTGCGCCACTAGAGTTTCAGTTCCTTCTTTCATCATGTTTGGACATCTTCGAGGCTCGTCTGCCGCATAAGACAGCAGACCAGGATTTTGGCCTTTTGCAAGCAGTCGATGAGAGACTAGCTATGTATGGCTGGCTCACCAACACTGGTATCAAATTTATCATTGTCGTGGATATGGAGGGAAAACCAGCCAATCCCCTCGATAACAAGTCTGCTGCTGCTGTTGGGCTGCGAGATGCAGACATGAAACCTGTAAGCCCAATGTTCTACAGTTCAACAATCTTCTGACCTTATCTAGGCATTCAGAGCATTGCAGACGGCGTACATAAAGCTGCTCAGGAATCCGTAAGTGAGGATGCGGGGCGGCTGATGGGTTGTGACTGCTAACAACAACACCTAGGTTCTACGACCCTGATGAACATTCTCCAATCACTGCCAATTCTGAGCAAAGGATTGGCTCAACTCAGATTACAAGCCGAAAGTTTATTCAAGAAGTCAAACGGATTGCTGATGCATGGTCTCCCGGTGTTATGAGTATTTAAGCAATTTCTACTTGGGGTTACCATGATACCACATTTAATTTACAGGCGTTTAGAATCAAACCACCTTGATCCTATTCCTTTGTTTGTGGACTGATCTTTTCCATGTCCCTTGTCCGATGTTGCGACCAGTTCATGTATCGGCACTTCCCAAAAGCGCTAGCGCCGATTGCAGTATAGTCCAATGTGAGAGCAGATCACCTCGGCCATTTGATGTCGTCTTCAGGACGATGCGACACAAGTTCTACTTCCTCAAACCAATGACTACCAATGTCGTCCACCGGTGTTGCGATCACCAACCCATTGGTGCTATATCGCAGTCTCATCGCTACGCAGAAGATCCGACCTGATCCCGCTCAGCATCGCCTCGGTATGACGTCTACCATTCTGGACCCGCCAAGGACATTGTACATGTACTAACTGTGGTCATCAGCCTTGCACTTACAGAAACTCTATGATCGACTGATCGACTATGAACCGACTGTAGAGTATTCGAAACGACTGCAGCAACTTTCCCGGGCAGTTGGTTCAGATCAAAATGCTGCAGCAGCCCCAACAGATACGCATGCCAATCGCTTTGGCAGAAGGGGCGTATGGACATCGCTACTTGCCGAGAAAGAGAAAAGAGATTCAGTAGCTTTGACTCGTGTTCTAACTAGCCATGATGAGGCCATGCAGTTACAGAGCCCCAAAGGCCTTATGCTGCACGGTGAAGTTGGAACTGGCAAATCAATGCGTAAGGCTTGAGAAAGCATTTTGTAGACATGAAGGCTCACCTCTTCTTCAGTTATCGACTTGTTTCAAGAATGTCTGCCCAATCGCAAGAAGCGGCGTTGGCACTTCAATACTTTCATGCTCGATACCATTTCCCGACTTGAGCAACTTCGAATATCTAGGTCATTAGTAGCCGGCCCAGGAGCACCCAATGACGAGTATTCATTGCTTCTCGTTGCACGTGATCTGATCGAGAAGTCGCCGATTCTCTTCCTAGATGAATTTCAACTTCCAGACCGTGCCGCGAGCAAGATTTTGTCTAACCTCATGACGTCTTTCTTCCAGCTCGGCGGCGTTCTCATCGCAACGAGCAACCGCATGCCAGAGGAGCTTGCTAAGGCTGCAGGAATGGAGTTCTCACGACCAGTGCACCGTCTTAGTCGACTAGGCTGGAGCATGACCAAGAGTTCGTACATAAGGAGAGATGACGGAGCGGGGCAGCTGGGCGAGTTTTCGGCATTCCTGGAAGTACTAAGAGCGAGGTGTGAGGTCTGGGAAATGGAAGGGAAGAAGGATTATCGAAAGCTGGAATTGGAAGACGCAAAGGAAACTCCTGAACGGAGGGACAGCGTACAAGTTTCCGTGTCTGAGACTCTGGATGCTATTGATTCGGCCACGACTTTGACTGCTACTGGCGCAACGAGTACAGCAGAGGATTCTACATCCACCGAGACTGCATCCGCCCTACCAAAGAACTATCTCATCCAGCCCCAAACTGCAGAAACCATGATTGAATTCGGTGAAGCTTTCAACTCCCTGGTTGAACAGGCAACACGCCACGAATACCCGATTCCCTGGGCTCCTGCCACCTTGACTGTATACAACCGCGCTCTCCACGTCCCCGCCCAGTACAACGGTGTAGCCTTCTTCACCTTTGCCGAGCTATGCGGTGCCGTGCTCGGTCCCGCCGACTACATTACGCTCGCCTCTACATACCACACCTTCATCATCACCGACGTACCCATCATGGGTCTACTCATGAAAAGTGAAGCTAGACGCCTCATAACCCTACTTGACGCCATGTACGAAGCCCGCTGTCGACTAATGATTACCGCCGCCGCTGCCCCAGATAAGATATTCTTTCCCGCACACCCACCTTCTTCTTCAGCAACAGACGGAGAAACGCTCGATACCGACGCCGTACACCCCGAAACCTACTCTGAAATCTACCAAGATCTCAACTCCCCTTTTCGCCCAAACATCTCGTCTTACGCTGGCTCTAGTCATAACATGCTATCGGACGACGCACTTGAAGATGACCCTCCAAACCGCATGCGCAGACCCGATTCTTCGTACACGGATGAGCGCCGCTTGGGTCCTGGATCTCCTGACTTTGCCAATATCGGGGGACTAACGGGTGAAGATGAGAAATTCGCGGTTAAACGAGCTGAGAGCAGGATTTACGAAATGTGCTCAGGGAAATGGTGGGATCGTGCTGCGAACGTCGATACGATAGATTGGTGGCGCCCTCTTCCGCTGGAGAATCGGCATTGGGAACACCGCGTCTCGTCGTCTGCTGCCTATCCTGCTGCACCGACGTCGAGTACGTTGCCGCCGAATACCAAGGTCCTGTCTGCAGAAGAGCGCGAGAGAGACAGGCAGAGGGAAATGGAGGATATGTTTAAGCACGGGGCTAGTCCGTTCCGGGTGCATCCTGATGCACCGCCAAAGTTTAGCTGGACACATGCATGGGGGATGGTGAGATGGGGGAAGAAGGCTGGGGCTTGGGGGAAGGGAGTAGAGGGATTGGGAGAGAAGGTTAAGGAGAAGATGGATGAGGGCGTAGAAGACAAGAACAAGAAGAAAGACGCATAGAGGATTAGATGGGTCTTGCTTGCTAAATGTTTCTAAGATAAAGGTACAACTTTCTTTTTCGATTCATAAAATCATACTACATGTTCCAGTCATTCGAACCAAGGATCTAGTCACTGGATCTCGCCCTTGTTGACCACAAACGCCTCGAGCGCACTAATGGCACTCCACAGCCTGTTCTCTGCTTCCTTGAACACAACGCTCCTTGGTCCGTAAAAGACCTCGTCGGCAACCTCCTCTGGGTGACGAGGCAGGCAGTGCATGAAGCTCCAGTTGTCCTTTGCGCCGCCGCGTTTGGCTAGGTCCGAGGTGATTTGGAAGCCCTCGAATGCCTTGAGACGCTTTGCGGTTTCTTCTTCCTGGCCCATGGATACCCAAGTATCTGTCACTAGGATGTCTGCATTCTTGATGGCTTCCTCGGGTGTGTTTGTTTCGAGGAGCTTTCCTGCACGAGGAGAAGTTTGCGCTGCGTGAGAGATGACTTCGCGCATAGACTGGGGGATCTCGTAGCCCGGTGGTGTTGCGACGGCCATGTCGATGCCTAGCTTTGTAGCGCCAATGGCTAGATCGAACAGTACGTTGTTTGCGTCGCCTATCCATGCAATCTTGAGGCCCTCGAGGCCGAGCGAAGTTGCAGATGTCGAGGGGTATATCTCGGAAACTGTGAGCATGTCGGCGATAATTTGGAGGGGATGGTAGAGGTCGGAGAGCGCGTTGATGACAGGCACACTCGAATGCTTTGCGAGGTCTGCAACGTCGGAGTGGGGGCCCACACGGGCGACAATGGCGGCAGTCATGCTGGAGAGGACGAGAGAGGTGTCGTAGAGAGATTCGTTGACCTAGTCATATTGACGTTAGCGGACATGGGGGAGTAGCGGGTTTCGTAGGCAGGCCATACACCCAGCTGTATGTCGTCTTTTCCAAGGAACATGGGTGAGCCACCAAATGCTGCAATGGCGCCTTCTGTTGATATCCTGGTGCGTGTGCTCCGCTTGCTGAAGGTCATGGCAACGGTGCGCCCAGCCAGTGCCCCGCGCATGGAGTGGGGGACCTCTCCTGTCTGCTTGATGGTAGTCTTGTGGCGCTGTGCATTCTGGACAAGCGTAGTGAGCTCAGCAGGTGTAAGGTCAGCTATGGAGAGAAGATGTCGCGGCGCAAAGGGCGATGTGGGAGGTGTTGCTGGCGAGGCCGACGAGTAGCAGCGGCGCAAGCTTCGCAGAGCCGCGGTGGAAGGGCGGAAAGCGGGCATGATGTGTCAATTGCAGTGCAGGACGTCAGAACAGGCGGTCCAGAGATTTTAAAGTGCGCAATTGCAGCGTAAGAGTCACAGAAGGCACATTACACCAGAGGAGCGATATAGTGTTTGAAGACGCTAACATTCTGACGCATGACAGTGGGGATGATCAGGAATGCTGGGGTCAGAAGGGGGCTAGCGGGCGCGGCAGACAGGCACACGTCGGCCCGCCACCCTGCTGCGCTGTGTGTGGATGTGGGCGCGTGTGGCTGAGTAGATGATGACGAGACCATGAACACCATCTCGTCCCGGCCCTTGGACTTGGACGTGGACTTGACATCTCTCTCTCCCCGTCCACTCCTCTGCCCAACATGGCTCTCGCCTGGACTCCCCTACGGCTGAAGATGGAGAACCCCGACGAGGCGTGGGGCTCCAACTCCTCCAACAACAACGATAACAACGACAACACCATTACCACCGATGCCAACACTCGCACCCCCAGCTCGCGACCCGCCTCGCACAGGTCTGCCCGTTCGTCACGCTCAGCACGATCAGCGCGATCAGTCCGCTCGCAGCAGTCGAGCAGGACCACCGAAGAGACACCCCTGCTGTCCCAGCAAGACGTAGACGATGACCACGATGACCATGACGATAACTGCGACGAGGCCACGCCGGCGACGCGCTCACTGCGCCAGTCGCTATGCGGCTCCGATAGGGGCGGCAACACTAAAGGCTCGATGTGGAAGAAGCGATGGCCGAGCATACTGGCCCTCATCACCCTCTGTCTGCTCGTCATCTTCATCATGCTCGGCTTTCTTGCCAAAGAGAGCATCGAAGAGTACTCGATGCAGGCTGCCACCTTCAAGCCTACCAAGCTCTCTATGGACGGCTTAACCAGCCATGGCGCAAAGATCCGCATCCAAGGAGACTTCACCATGGACGCGTCAAAGGTCAAGAAGCAGAGCGTGCGCAACCTCGGTCGCTTCGGCACATGGGTCGCCCACGAGGCTGAGACAGGCCCCTTTGACGCTGAAGTCTACCTCCCCGAGTATGGCAACATTCTGGTCGGCACTGCCAGTATCCCAGGCGTCAAGGTGGATATCAGGAACGGACACACCACACATGTAGTTTTCGATGCCACTGTGCAGCCAGGATCTCTTGACGGTATTCGCAACATTGCCGAAGACTGGATCGATGGCCGGCTGGGGCAGATACGGCTCAAGGCAAAGGCACTGGTTCCGCTCAAGTCAGGTTTGATTCACATTGGCAAGCAGCTTATTGAGCAATCTGTAGTCTTCCAGGGTGGCGATATACCCGCCCTTCCACATTACAACATCACAAAGCTCAACCTCGGCGAGGCCAAGCATGGCCAGAAAGGTCTCGCTGCAGACGCAACCATAGTTGTCGAAAACGACTTCCCTGTTGACATTACGCTCCCATCCGTGGCTGTTGATGTGGGTATCCAGGGTTGCTCGGCTGACACATTTCTCATGGTCGGAACTGCCCAGACTGGCCAGCTCCACGTCAAGCCAAACTCAGATGTCAAGGTCGATGTTAACGGCAATGTCGAGAAAATCTCCAATCTCGTCACTGAAGTATGTCCCAACACCGCCAAATCACCGCTCGACACTTTCCTGGGCGACTACATGAAGGGCGAGGATTCGACCATCTACATCAACTGCTGCAAATTCCCAGACCCAACCGCACCCGATTGGGCTCGTGATCTTCTGAAAGACATCATTGTGCCTATACCATTCGTGGGCAAATCCATGGGCAACCTCATCAAAAACTTTTCTCTAGCAGACATGCATTTCAGTCTGCCCAACCCGTTTGCCGAGCCAGACACACCCGAGGCTGCGCCCAAGATTTCCGGCATCGTCAACGTCGACATTGGCTTACCCAATGAGATGAACTTCCCCATCAATGTGACTCAAGTCAAGGCCGACGCCGACATTTACTACCACAAGAAGATACTTGGAAAGCTGAACCTTGAAAAATGGCAAAAGGCAAACTCGACGCGTGTCGAGGGCCATGGTTCCGAAGGTCCTTCTCTTCTAGTCCGGTCGGTCATCAAAGACGCACCTATTAAAATTGTAGACGACGATCTGTTTAGCGAGGTTGTGCAGGCTCTTCTCTTTGGCGGCAAGTCAGTCTTGATGGATCTGAAGGCAGCTGTCAGTGTTAGTGTGGATACACCCATGGGTAAACTTGCCGTGCGAGGCATCCCAGCGCAGGGAGTCGTACCAGTCAAACGTTCGTAGCCAGTTCGTAATCCACGTTTGACTGTTTATCCTCCAGCAAGCTAACATTTTGTGTTCAGCAATCCGTCATGGCAACGACAGTGAGCCCGGTCATGGTGATGGCAAAGAGAATGCGCTCAATGTCAAAGTTGGCAACATGGCAATCGTCGACACTTCGCCAACTTCTCTTACTATCACAGCCATGGTCAATTTTACTAACCCTACCAACTACTCGGCTACAATCCCATACTTCAACGTCAACGTCCTGGCTAATGGTTCACACATTGGCAGTGCAACGGTAAAGGACATGGAGGTGGTTCCCGGCAACAACACCAACCATCTCGTATCTCTTCATTGGGATCCCTATGAGTATGGTGGCCACAAAGGGAAAGAGATTGGCGCAGAGCTACTCTCTCAGTACATCTCAGGTAGGACCGGACGAACATACCATGGGACACGTAGCATGCTAATATGAAAACAGGCTTCAACACATCCATAACCGTCCAAGCACACGAACAGTCTGTGCCAGCCGCACCCTACATTGGCCGTCTCCTGTCACGCTTTCCCATTGAACGTCCCATGCCGCACTTGTCTACTCCCAAGAAGCCGTCTGATGGCGATGAGGATGAAGACCCAGATGACGATGGCAAATCGCACTTCATCCGCAGCACCACAATGCACCTGATCAGCAGCACTGCAGTTTTCACTCTGGCCTCACCATTCCGCTCCACGACCTTGTACCTCACCAACATGAACGCAACAGCTTACCACGATGGCCATGTGGCTGGCAAGATTCTATACGACCTACCTTTTGCCGTACCCCCGGGTCTGTCCGAATCTCCGCATCTGCCCGTCGACTGGTCGTTTGGTAGCCTGGGTTATGATGCCATCAAAAAGGCGCTTGGCGGGCAGCTCAAGCTTAGTGCATTTGCCTATGTAGGTGTACGGATTGGCGAGTGGAGAGAAAATGTTTGGTTCAAGGGGGGTAAGATTGGTGCCAATGTTAGACTTTGAGTTTACTTGACTTGAAGGTGCTGGACACGCCTTTCGTTCCTTTCATTTTTGTATAAATGCCCTCTGGATACAAGGAAGAAGATTGTGCGCCTGGATGCGTTTGTGTGTTGTACAACTGGGAAGAGAGAGGAGTTGGACTGTATTGGTAAGGGGAGGGGGTGGGCTGGCAACTTGGCGTTTTACGGATAGGACGGGTTATCTCTATCAAATTGACACACGGATATGTCAGGCATTATGGAATATGAAAATTCACTCGCACAAGACGGGCAACTGAATGACCATGGTAAACGTTCGGCACCTGTGTTTCTTGCACCTTTTAGGAGGGATACAGAAACGGCTGCACATGTTAACATGGGTCTCGCAGCTAACGTAGTTATCGAGTGCTTTTGCGCAATTGGTTCTTGGACATGTTAGTGCCACGTCGGCCATGCATCTCCAACACGACTCGAGTATAGCCCGGGACAAAGCTTAAAGCAGTGTCTAGACAAAGTTTCGTGTCAGATGCTGCAGGAGAGGGTTTGATGTGTCTCTGCGCAGTGTGACGGGTGTTGGTGTACGCTGTGCCTAGATTCACGAGAAGTTTGATTTTCTTGCCGACACTCAGGCACACACTGCCATAGGCTCGTCGAAGCAGACTCGGGGTGTTGCGATATAACGTGATGCGGAGTCTTGGCACAAGTATAAAAGCCTGTGCCGTCAGTCCCGACGGCCATGTGCGCGTATGCCCTCGAGATCCACAGGTCCACAGTCGAGTCTATAGTTCAATCTACGGCCACGGCCTAGACCCAAAGCCAACAACCGCCCAATATTGATGTGCACGACGGCGATATAGTACTAAGCGCCTGTGCCTTGGGGATGCCTGTGGCACTGCTTGTTGCCTAGTACAGTATACGAGAGAAAATCGGACGTTATTGCCTGGAGCCAGCAGTATAGTAGTCGTACGTAGGCATGGCTTGGCTTATGTCGACTGCTGTGCCCCCTCAAGACGAGGGAAGAGAAGGGCCGAAGGAGCTTCTGCCGTCAATCAAATAGCAACATGGCCCCAGAGCGAGGCGAGCACAAGGCTGTTCCCAGGCGCGGAAGATGGCGGACAGCTGTCACAGGTGAGATTGGGCGAAGCCGGCAGGATGAGCATGGAAATTGCTAGAAGCAGATATCGGCCATATTCTGGTGTCGTTGCAATGTGAAGAAACCGGCAATCGTACCCGATCCTGTCGGTCACACCAAAAGTGGGGACCTATGCGGTGGGGACTCGAGGAAGGCTGCTGATTGGATAGGCCAGGAATCCCATAAAGTAAAGCCGAGCCGCCCTCGTTCGACTTTAGCATGCCGCCTGTCATCGACGTTTCAACAATCAGCACCCTTTCAACATCGACAAATGCCTTCCCCCTCACATCGTCAACGGCGAAAGGGGTTTTTGCGCACAAAATATGGGCCACCCCACGTCCCCCAAGCCCTGCCGCAGATCAGATCGTGATGTTACCCGGTTGCGCAATGGTAAAAAAGAAAAGTACCCTTTTGCAGTTCGGCAAAAAGATTGGATGTTGCAGACATGTAAACACTCGCATGATTTCTGCATCCTCTGAGTGTTTTGTAAGCATGCAAAATACCTATCAAAAGCAAAAGCCGGCAGGGACAAAGAAGTCCAAGTTTGTTGTTGTTACAGTCTCACCTCCCTCCATCATCCTTTGCACCGAACATCCAACAATGTGCTCGCCTAGTCGGGAAGATTCGAGACAGGCAGACCAGATAGCCGCGCTGACGTCGTTGTGATGCATTGGTCTTTCGAGTTAAAGGCATGGGAAACGCCGGTGTGTGCGTGGCCCCTGACACTGGTACGATGCAAGTTGCATTGGTTTTGCGATTGTGGCTCTATTTCTCGATCCCAAGGTATTGGCATGTGCCCTCGCAAGACAGGGCCTGACAAGACCGGGTTGTTGCGGGGGAATATTCTAGTATTAAACGAGTTAAGAATGTTCAGCTTTTTGCTTTTTTGTGAATTCCTCTTTTACTGCCTTTGCAAAAACGGGTCGGCTTGCAAATAAGGTATATGAGAAGGTACCTTTTCCTGAACTACTACTTTACTTTTGCTCAATCCCTCCTCGCTGCCTCTCTCTCTCACACTCTCTCTTTTTGGCAATGGTTGTGCACAATCTCCCTGCGTTCACCGCAGGCCCAGATCCGACGTATTCTCCTCCAGAGAGTGAGACATTTCCATCTCCAGACGACCTCGGATCTCCCTGCTACGGAGACTCATATCCCTCATTATCCGAGTATAGCAGCCTAGACAGCAATAGCGGCCCCTGCTTCACTCGGCCCAGCGAACCGGTGGATCCCACCAACTCTCTCAACTGGAATGCCCCATTACCCAATGGCTTCATGAGCCCCCCCTCGGCTATAGTCTGTCCATCCGCCACCCACGGCCTACCCACCAGTCCCCAATTCGCTCCCATGTGGCAAACGGGCGTGCCCACGCCTCTCAGCACCTCGGGCGACTTCCAGCACGGCTACATATCGCCCGAATACACTGCGTCGTCAGCCTTTCCCCCCTCGGTCCCCTCGCCCCTGCCCACCCCGAGCAACCACGGCAGCCCCGCCTCTCTGTCCTCCGTAGTAGCCACCAATCCCACCCCTTCACCCCAGGACCCCATCTCAAAACCCCTCCCCCGTAAACGCGGCCGCCCTCGCATCCACCGCCCGGCCTCGGAACCCTCAGCCATCGGTAGCAGCACCAGCCCCGCCAAGCACGCCCGAACCCAGTGCATGCCGCATACCGAGGTCGAGCGCAAGTACCGTGAGAAGCTCAACGCGGAGCTCGAGCGGTTGCGTAAGGCCGTGCCGCTTTTGCCCCAGAGCGATGCCTCGTCCGAGTCGGGAGGCGTCAAGCCCAGTAAGAGTATGGTGCTTGCTGTTGCTATTGATTACATTAAAGAGCTGGAGCGTCAGCGCGATTTGGCAGTTGAGGAGGTGGAGCGGTTGGGTGGGAAGGTCAAGTTTGGGCGGGTGGGCGGATGGCGGAGGGGGAGTGAGGATAGTTGAGTTGAGTTGAGTGCCTGCTCTCCTCCCCTTCCTCTCCCCTTTTTCTTTTTGTCCTTGAGGGAGGAAAAAAGTCGTCTTCCTTTACCTGGTTTGGTATCATCGTTTGCATACCCTCCGGCGCTCTCGACATTGAATTACTCCACTCGTTGAGGGGCAATGTGTGGAGAAACATACAGGAGCATATTTGTTTTCTCTGGGGGAAAAAACTTGGGCTCCCCTCACGGAACGGGAAATCCTTCTTCAATCTATTCTTCTCTGGGACATAGAGGCGGAGAAGGGATACATTTCTTTTTTTTTCCTTCCTTCTTTTTTTGTATTTTATTTGAGAACACGGATACCCACTTGATTATATATCAAATTTCGAGCACATGGAGAGAGCCTTTCGCTTGGCCTCTCGAATAATAAAAAATATCAATATACATACACATATACAATGGAATTGGTGACATGGGAATGTTTGGGAGTCATGGATGATTGGTTGGGAAATTCTACTATAGAGAGGTTAGTTGAGGCGGGTCGGCCCTGCCACTAATTTAGTTTACAATTACAGACGAATTAACACTGATCTCTGGCAGCAGAGAATGGGCGTCTGAGTACAATCAACTACTTAGTACATCTAGGTGTTCGTTTCTGGCTCAATGAAAGCACAGGATGTGTAACTAATAGGGCGCAATAATACACTCATGTAGCTTGACTGCGAGACCTCCCCCCTCCCCCCTCCCCCAAATGGGTGCCCGTTTGCGCTTAATTTGCTCAATCGCAGTGACTTGAAGAGTTCAAGTGGCCTGTGAGGCTTTGTCGTCATGCAGTCTATCTGCTTAGTCACGTGCTCAAGCACTTTCACAACAACATATTACTCCGCCTCATTTGCGAAGCTCCCACACAAAACAATCAAAAATTGCGTCAAGCTTGTGCATCAAGTCTTTTTGTTATTTGAGTCTTCCTTGCATTACAACAGCCTTGTCCATATTCTGTGCTTTTGCATGGTCCTTCAGTGGGCACATATTTAATCTCACCTGGAGTGAGTGGTTATCGAAGCTTGACGGGCTTTTACCGAAACAAACTACAGAAGCCCCACAAGAATACAATCACAAAGTGAGGCCAGCACCCCTCATCAGTCGTCACTTACTATAGTGTAAAACCTCCCAAACAATCATGGGACTGGTAGGCATTGATCCAAGGACGGCACTACTGGCAATTCAATTGCAGCTTGCCGACATCCAGTCAGTTCTGCAAGACCCGAACGAAGGGGTTGATTGTATTGCCTGGAATATATTGCAGAATGAACTGGAACGCAGCTTGTTACTCTTGCAAGACCAGGCCTTTGCTATGGATCTCCTCAAAGAAGATCAAGACAATCAAGCTATGATTGATGAACTTCTTCGGGAAGAGAGGCAAGCGGAAGAGGACCACGACCTCGCGTGTAGAATTCGTGGTATAGCTAACGAGCACGTCCCATTGTCGAAGAGAGGCGACATGGTGCAACCACCGAAGGCCAATGATGAAGACCAGGACCTAAACCTAACACAAG
The DNA here is from genome assembly GCF_000527765.1 of Bipolaris victoriae FI3. NCBI lineage: Eukaryota > Fungi > Ascomycota > Dothideomycetes > Pleosporales > Pleosporaceae > Bipolaris > Bipolaris victoriae. The sequence goes on from NW_014575250.1 coordinate 51,166, forward strand.
GTGTGGACCTACGCATGGAGACATTGACGATAATGGACATTTATAAGCACATAAAACACGATATTGAATCAGCTGCCGCGTTTAACCATGATCTATACAGCGAACCTGGCCCTTCCGAGTTCAAGGGAAAACGCAAGGGGAAGGCAGCAACTGATGGCGAGCATGCAACCCATATTTTATGTTCTGCCTGTATGGAATTGCATCCGCGCTTCGATGCACTCGAGCTTTCCTGCAAGCGATCGACAGAAGACTCCGCTCACGCTTACTGCAGGACGTGCTTGAGTGACTTGTTTCACACTAGTCTGGCAGATACTACCCTGTTTCCACCTCGGTGCTGTGGCAAATCCTTGCCGATGCCTCTTTGCAAGCAATTGTGTCCACCATCACTAATGGCAGAATACGAAGACAAACAGATGGAGCTGACGACGCCGAATCCTGTATACTGCAGTAACCGAAGTTGTGCCAAGTTTATCAAGCCTTGTAATATCACCGCTGATATTGCAGTGTGCCAAACTTGCCAAAAGGAAACCTGCGCTATTTGTCGAAACCCAAGACACAATGGGGTCTGCCCAAAAGATCCATCCGTCCAGGCACTGATAGAAGTAGCCACTAAAGAGGAGTGGCAGCAATGTCCTAACTGCAGAACATTGGTCGAGCTAACTGTGGGCTGCTACCATATGCGGTAAGAACGAAGTAGAGTCTGAATTTGATCATCACTGACAATGGGGTAGATGTCGATGCGGCACGGAGTTCTGTTACATTTGCGCAAAGCCATGGAAGACCTGTCCCTACCCTCACATGCACGAAGATCGCCTCATCGCCAACAGACAAGCTAGAAATGGCCGGCGCCACCAAATCGCGATGCCCGAAACACTTGAGGCAGGTCTGCGCATGCGACTCACAACCGTGGCGGGAGGATCCGCAATTGCCAACGATGTTAAACAGTCCTCTGGCGAATGTGCCCACCAGTGGGAACGAACATATGCTGAGGACGACGGTGAATGGGAAGTGTGTGGAACATTTGATTATCGTCTAAAGTTTGTAAACAGCTGTTCGAAGTATAGAACGAAGATCTGTAATCGATGCCGGAATAACAGGCTCTGAGCATACTCGACCACGAAGAGACTATATTTGCTTGGGGGTATCAGGCAGCGGAAAGGCTTTAAGATTTTGTACTTGTTTGGCATACAACGTATCGGAGTACTTTTCTCATGAAGAATGGCAGGCTCCACCCCAACGTGGTGGAATCGGGTATCAAAGAAGGGTAGTAGAATAAGTAGCTATCATAGCATGAGTTCTTAAAGCTCGCCATGGACAAACTCCCTAATATAATATCACCATTGCGTATGTATTTACTCAGAGTCCGAAGAAGTACTGGGGTGGATGCCGATACTGAGACCACACTGTTCCTATCATTGTTGTTCTTGCTTGTTGTCATAACTACCTGATCTATCCTTGAGATTCTATCACCAGCTTCTTTTCACCACAGCACCTTGTCTCCTTGACAAAATAACTACCGTTGAAACTTACGGGATTAGAGATTCAAAGCTTTAGATATTCATGTGTAGTTGAAGCGCTATATCGATTACGTTAACTACACTACTCCATTCCTGTATGATAAAGGGTTGGGTGTGTGTAAGACCTCGAGAACAATGACGTAGTTGATATTTCCTATGTTTACATATTCAAGAGTATGTGCTGGCTTCCCATAGTATGAGAAAGGATATATGCATATATATTGATTGCTCACCTGAATCATTTTACTTTGGCTACAGATTTTCTTTGATACCCAATTCCGGTAGGTTGGGGTATGGCCTGCCATTCTTTCTTAAGATAATCGCTCTGATACGCTATATAGCAAACGACTGTAAAAAAAAGTTAAGTGAGTACATGATTTGATATCAACCTCCGTCTTCAGGCTCTTTCCTGAGACATACATAGCGACTGAAGCAATTGTGTAGTGTACCCGTAGATTTACTATTCAAACCGCTAGCGAGGAAAGCAGGGTGTACGATATCCACACATAAATCTCCATTGTAATCGGATTTAGATAATTTCCATCATCCTAAATCCCATAAAATCTATTGACCGTCAAAAAAAACTATACAACACAAATAGACAAGCACCTGTGGATGTAATACAAATGATAGCAAGGCAAGCCACCACCAACCATCCCCCATCACAACCCGTACAGCCCCCCCCCCCCAAAAAAAAAAAAAAAAAAAACACATGAGTATCTCTATCTCCCCCCCCCCCCCTCCCCCCCCCCCCCCCCCCCCCCCCCCCCCCCCCCCCCCCCCCCCCCAAAAAAAAAAAAAAAAAAAAAACACATGAGTATCTCTATCTCCTCCCTCCCCTATCCTCACCTTCGCCCCCTCAACCGCGCAAAAAAACCCCAACACGCCCATCTCACTCAACCTCCCCGTGTCCCCAGTACCACACTCCCGGGTTCATCCCACCCCTCCCACCCCACCAACTTCCCTACGACCCTCAACCCGCCCCCACCCAACCCCAATGCATCCTCCACACACCTTCTTTCCCAGCCAACTAAACCACCACCACCAAAAAAAACAAATCGCGCAAGCAAGAGAGCGACGTGAAAAATGGCGCTGCAACCCGGTATTCTGGCTCAAATGAGTGAGCAGGATGAGGCGGGGAAGGTGGTTCGGACCTATGTTTTGTCTTCGTCGTCAGCGTTGAATACTAGGCAAGCTGCTGGGAAGTATGATGGGGAGAAGAGAGTTGATATTATCGTACGCATATTTCTTTATCTTCTTTATTTATTTATTTTTTTGGTTTTGTGTTTAGTGAGGGGGGGGGGAAGAAGTGCAAACAGTGCTTCTTTTGGATGATTCTGTGGGGTTGCTGATTCATGTGTAGATTCCTGAGCAAGCGCATAAAAGCGTGCTTCAGTATGCCATTGATGTGTTTTTGCCGAGTGGGTTTCCGCAGAGTGTTACGGAGGATTATGTTGAGTATCAGATTTTTGTGAGTCTGCCTTTTTTTCTCTTCTTCTTTTCTTTCTGTCGCTTTGGGGTGGTGTGTGTGTATGTGGAGGGGTGGGGGAAGGATGAGGAAAGAGACGGTCGAGTAAGAGAAAGAGAAAGGAAGAATGGAGTGTTTGGGATAGGAAATAATGGCAAACACAGGATTCACTTCAAGCCTTTTCGTCATCGATTGCAGGTATGTTGGCTTCGAGGGCGGTGTTACAAGGTTCGTTTCTTACATTTTTTTCCTACTCTATCTTGTCTATAACCCTCACTGTCAATTATCGCCTCTAATTCACCAAAGGCGTGGGAGTGGGTGATTCCAATGCCACACCTACCGCTGCATTGCTCCTCTCCGTCCTCCAGGAATCCGTAGGCCGCATGGCAACAATAGCCTTTGCGGATCGGTTCGGCACGGCACTCGAGCCAGAGTGCAAAATGTACCGTCTCACTGCGGATATTTTGAATGACTCGGGCATGATTCTCGACTGTTTGAGTCCTGGGTTCCCTAAGCCGCTGCGGGTAGCTGTCTTGAGCTTTGCGAGCTGTCTGAGGTCATTGTGTGGTGTTTGTGCGGGGAGCTCAAAAGCGAGTTTGAGCGCGCATTTTGCTACTGCGGGAAATTTGGGAGAAGTCAATGCCGTAAGTTTGATCGCCCCTTCTTCTTTCCTCTCTTCTCTCTTAATTGATTGAACACATGTCGTGTATTGGTGTGTTTCATCATCTCATCTCAATTATCGCCGGGTAAGCTGGAAGAAGAAACGGGAGGGCAACGAGTCAAGAAAGATAGTAAGCCGTGTCCAATAAACGGAATTAGTAGAATCGGGGTCACGAGGACATGGTCAAGAGGGGAAACTTCAACCAGGGGTCGTTAAAACAGCAACGACTATACGAAGATATACTTGCGAGGCTAATGGGAGTTTCAATAGAAAGATTCCAGTCAGGAAACAGTCATATCCTTGCTAGGCATGTTGGTAAGTACTTACCCTCATTTATCCTATCTCTCCCTCTCCCGTCTGTTCCAAGTCATGAACGGACGAAAAAGATCAAGTAAACTGCCGGATTAACAACGGACGATTGCATACAGGCAGGAAGCTTTGTGGTATCGCATATCACATCGGATCTAGCAACTTGGTGCACGCTTATACTACTCTTGGTCATACATCTGGCCACAAACTACGCGGCAGTACGAGCCGTCAGCATGCAATCGCTTAATCGACAGAGAGCCAATATTCTCTTCAGTCACATCTTGCAGTATGGAATAGTGCTCAGTCCTAAAGAGGTGTCTGTGCGTGAACGCATCTTTGAAAGAGGTGGCGTGCTGCGGTGGGCAGATGACGAGGTACTTGGCAAGTGTAGGATTGGTACCTCTCTGTCGGAACTGCTAGGCCGGATTGGTAGGCGTGATAAGCTGAGCGGGTCGCTGGCGTTTTGCAGCGGCGGCGGCGGCGATGGCGAAAGCGAAGTCGATGTATACGATTTACTGAGCATTTTCGAGGCCGAGGATTACGTGCTTTGGGCGACTGGGGAACCTGCCGCTTACGAAGCTGTCATCGTGCTCAAGGCTGGGTGCGGACCGATTGATCAGCTTAGGGCGTGGGCACATGCACTGCTCATTGCGGAGAGAAGGCAACGTGGTGGTGGTGATGGTGGAGGAACAAGAAGTGGGTTAGGGGGTAAGCCGGACGGTGTAGTAGCGTCTGGGGCGGCTAAGGCGGCAACAAAGCATGGGTTGGTGGGTGAGCTAAAAGATACGCTGTACGAGGTGCGGAGGATGTTTGACAAATACGGCGACGAAATGAGGACCAAAGGATGGAATCTTGATGTTGCCGCGCTCGAGACCAAGGCCGGGATGCGGCTGCAGATTTCACCAACGGGACCATGCACTTCCGATTAACGAGCATTTGAACTATTGGTATACTACAGTAATTAGAGCGACCCTTCCACCCCGTCTGTCCCACATTCCCAAGAAAAGTGTGAAACAAACCAAGGGCGTGGGAAGCATGGGAGTCCCCACGAAAGTCATGTTCCGGGGAGACAGGTAGCCCGAGCGGTTCCACAGACGTGTTACAGGCGGCCTAGGTAAAACGTCGCTCGGCTACTAGTCAGCTAGATTCCATCATCGTTGTCATCACACGCGCGGCTTGGGGGGAGAAGCGAGGCTCGAACTGGCCGCATAGGATCGACGCCAGCATGTGGCTCGAGACATATGTTTGAAGCATGTTTGATTGACCGCCAGCATGTCGCCTTTTTGCCGCCTTTGTTTTTCCCCCTTCTCTATACTCTACTCCAGATGGAGGTTTATTGTCAAATCAATATTTTGCTAACTAACCCGCACATGATCCGTGCCTGGAGAGGAATGGTGTCAGCGCGCTCCATCTGGGCCGGTTTCAAATATACCTGGCCTTTTTGGTCTGGTCAGCTATGACTACCCACCGCCGGGTCCATAACCAGCAAAGGAAAATCAAAAAGAGACAGAGAGGTGGTTGCAGTCCAAGCTCTTTGAGCAGAGCCTAGCGGGTTAAGATTGAAAATACAGGAATCAGCTTCTGCTCTGCTTCGGTCTCTGTCTATCCTCTGCCGTGCTTAGGGCCTCAGGTTCCACTTTGACGAATATGCGATGCAACATCATCAACGCGGCTGACACGGTCATATAAGACGGGTATATTGTTTGCAATCAAACGGCCGGTGCAATACAGATTGCTTTTCCCGAAAACGTGGTCGTTGGGAAAGGGAAGCCCGCGGCTGAGAGGCTCCAGCAGGACAGAGAGCAAGAGCAAGAGAGAAAGGGAAAAAAGCAGCCATGGCTCTGCATAGTCGGCGCCACCATATGCAAGGAGAGGGTAAGCCGTGCCGACATCAGGCTCGAACGTAAGTGTGTGCACATGGATGCCAAGGCAGCCACTTAGTTTCATCCATGGTGCTTGAACAGACGTGAGAAATGGGGAAGCCAAAGGCAAAGAAGGAAAAAAAAGCAAACGCCACGAAGCGGTGAAGCGGAGAGAAGATGAGAGACGTTTTCCTTCCGACTTGGGACCAACGAGGACAAAGCGGTCCACAAGCTGCGTCATGGCAGGTTTTCTCTTGGGGCTACTGAGCCGAGTTTGTCTTTGTTTGGGCGGAACACAAAAATTTTCGGTAGTAAGGAGATCTGGAACTTGAGTTGGGGACTGAATCGTTGAGTCGGCTATTGTCGGAAAGAGGGAACACGAAGCGGCGAGGCGCAAAGCAAGAGCGAACACGGCAGGTAGTGTAAACAAGGCAGGCAGGCAGGCAGACAAGGACATGCAAAGTGCGGCAGCAACAGCAGCGACAAGAGGCTCGCCAGATGGGCCGAAGCAGCATCCCAACAGCATAAGGATGCGTCGGGTGTGTGGGCTTGTCCGAGGTGAAGATGAGATGACAGGCATTGGTGTTAGTAGGCCGGGTATTATGCGGCATGGTTGATGGATCGACAGGCAAGAGCGGGCAGACGGCCCTAAACGGCATCAGGCAGGATTCTAGAAGAGCGCAAAAGCTTCGAGAAGTCTTCTTCGATGACACGGCTGCCAGAGCAGAAGGTGAGCAGGCAGGGGTAAGCGGTGTGTGGTCTGACTAAGTGGGTTTACGTAGGAGGGTATGATGGCAGCTAGCAGGAAAAAAAAAGCCAGAGTCGGACCGCGACGGACAACGGCAGAGGGCGGATGGATGGGCCATGGAAGTCTAGATAGACAGAAGGAAGGGGGTTTGGGGAAGGCATGAACAGCAGAGAGGGGAAGGTATGCTACATGCAGGATAGGAGGGGAAACATGGCATCTAGAAGAGTAGAGTAAGGCACTAAGGCGGCAGACTGGAATCTCGATTGCGTAGTAGAGACAGCGTGCGGATCATGGATGGGTGAGGATTGTCTTGTGTCAGGTATTTGTGGCTATACGGAGACGGCTCCCGGCCAGACGTGTGGGCAGGGACGCGTTTGTCCCCAGGCATAGGGCCAATGCCAAGCCTGTGGCCGTGCACGGCCCGTTCGCCTGTCTGAGGGGAGCGGGTGGGCATGATTGGCCGTGTGTGACGAGGCCCAAGGCGAGCGTTGCATTGCACCAGCGACGGCGCTGGCAAGCGTGTCGACGGCGGTTGGGTGAGTCGGGTTGGTGAGTGCGTGAGTGAGTGAGTGAAGTGCAGTGTGGCTGGCTCATGGACAAAGCACGACAAGTACCGACATAAGTAGACACACACCAAGAGTCAGTATACAGACGGCGGCCATGGACATGTGGTAGAGCGAGCCAGCAGAGTCATATGGCGGATTAGTGATGTCGTCGGGCGAGTCGGGCGGCGGCCGTCGTTTTGCCGTCAAGCGGCGGCCTGAGGCCTCAGGCGTGCATACTGCTGCTCGTCCCGCTCGCTCACTCACTCACTCACCCTCATGCTGTAATGCCAGTAGGTAGTTTTGTCAGTGTGGAGAGGCGGCGGCTGCGGCAACCAAGACAGCTAGCAGCGGGTGTACGCGCAACAATGCGACTGCAAAAGGAAAGAGTCGACACGGCGGGGGCCATGGTGTAGTAGGCCTTTGATGCTTGAAGAGAGAAAAGGGCCGAGCGAGGGCGCGGACATTAGGGCGAGAAAGAGCAAGAGGATGACGGCGGCGGAGCGACAGAGCAGCCGACGACGGACAAGGCTGCTGGGGTCAGATAACAACAACAACCGTGCTGGGCTGCAGCAGGCAGTGGCAGTGGCAGTGGGCAGCGGGCAGTGGTACTACTCTACTGGCATCCACGCCGTCGGAGCAGGCCAGAGCATAGCGCCGTCATCCAGTATGCCGGCTGCTTTTCTTTTTGGGGGGAAGTTTTTTCTTTTCTTTTCTTTTCTTCTCTTCTCTTCTTTCCTTCTGTGCAGCGGTCACGGGACTGTGGGTGGGGAGCAGTGGAGTGAGGATGGAGTGAGGATGATGATGATGATGGCAGCAGCAGCAGCAGCAGTAGTGAGGGTATGCTCAAGACCCATGGCAGGCGGCGAGGAGCAGCGGGCGTCGCATTAGCAGTCGCACATACAGGGACGGGTACACAAGACAAGCTCAGCAGCAGCACCATGACCACATCGGACGTGGCGAATGGTGGAGCAGGGCGCCAGCAGGCGAGGGGGGCGCGCAGTTTCGGCCGGGATGGTGGTGGTGGTAGTGGTGGTGGTGCGGTGCAGCGGTGGTGGGGCGGGCGTGCGTCTTCCAGAAGGCAGCGGCGGCCAATGGCAGCGAAGGCGCGCGTGGCCGCTTTTAGCAGACGAAGCCGTCCTGTCCTCATGCTCCGTGATGGCCAAACCGCTGGGTGGGGACGGGCCCGTGCCCTCTGACTGAGCTTTCTGCCCACGCATGGGCCCGGCGACGCCAGCGACCGACTCCCTGACTCTCGACGGCGCTTCGCTCAAAACCACGCTGAGCCGCAGATGCACCACGTCCTGACCTGACGCACATCCACCGCCCTGCCTGTCTTACTAGCACCACCACCACACATACACATACACACACTCACCCCCACCCACACACACACACACACACACACACTATACAAGCACGCCTGCCCGCCCTCCACCAATCCAGCCCTCGATGCTGCTGCCGTCGACGTCCTAATCCACCCACCCTCCCGCTGGCCTGTCGACACTAGGTTCTCGCTGAACCGAGTGCCCTCCCGCCGTCAAGCTGGCCCAACAAGTCCACCTCTGTCCCTGCGACGGCTTCGACGAGCAGAGCAGGAACAACGCCCGCCGTGTCTACAAGCAATTCTGGAAGAGCGTCATGGTCACCCGGAAGCCCGCCGCACACGCCCTCTCCATAAAGACGTCGTCGACCGCCTCGAGCTCCCCCGCCCGCTCCCCCGTCGACTTTGACGGCCACCATTCCAACATGGCCATGGCCGACTACCACCACCATGCGCAGCCCGCGCCCTTGACCGTCTCCATTCCAAAGAACATTCCCAGCCCACAATGCCGCAAACCAAACCTCGCAGAGATACTCAACAACACCGCCCCTCCCCCATACACCCTCACTTCCTTCATGGCCTTTCTCTCGCAGAACCACTGCCTCGAGAACCTCGAATTCACAATGGATGCCTCCCGCTATCGCAAGCACTACTCCAAGATGGTCAGCCGCCATCCTGGCAGCCCAATCTCACCGCTATCGGACGAGTGCGCCTACGTCCTCATGCTCTGGCGTCGCTTGATCGATGCCTACATTCGCGAGTCAGGCCCGCGCGAAGTAAGCAACTGCTGCCCACAATCACTCCTCCCCCGCCAACTTACTAACCAACCATAGGTCAACCTTCCAGCCGAAGTCCGTGACAATCTGCTCAGCCTATCCGACTCCTACGTCCCTCCTCACCCATCATCATTGGACAGTGCCGTGGCCAAGATCAACGAACTCATGGAAGAGAGTGTATTGGTCTCGTTCCTGAACTCGGTCAGCCCACAAAGTGCACATCCCACCATCGGCCACGACAGCTATGCCGGAAGTAACATTTCGCGCTCGTCGACCCGCAGCTACGAGGAGCGAAGCATGCTCTCTCGTGCTTCACACCCGCCAGTCCCCGCCCACCAACGCGCATCCGCGCCATCTTCGCTCACTTCTGGCTTCATGCAATCCCGCCCATTCTCTCATGCTCGCTTCCACTCTCAGCCAACGTCGTCCGGCCCGCCACCGGCAACCCGCGTCACCTCGGGCTACGCAAGCGGTAGCGATGCATTGACCGATGACTCGGGTAGTGCAAGCAGCCCCTCTGGCATGAGCGATCCCCTCACCCCACCCGGTACTCCGCCTGTGAGCGAATACCCCATGACTGACTTCCACCATGCCTACTACGACAACGCTCCGAGCAGCGGCACCCCCAGCCCCCGCAACAGCCGCGGAGAGCACAATGGTCTCGCTAGCGCTACTAGAGATAGTTGGAAGCGAGTCAGTAGCAAGCTATGGCCCCGCAAGAAGAGCGGTGGCCAGCTTCGCGACGACGAGCCAGGCGTCATTGAGGGAGGTCTCTTCTGAGCCATACCCAATGCACCCTTACTACTACTACCACCACCACCACACCCACCCTCATTTCCATGTTCAAAAGGCACACGATTACGACGATGCAATCAGAGCGACTTGCATCATTTGAATTATGCATACTGGGCTGCATGTCCACCGGCGTCACTACTTTTTTCTCCATATCTGCGGTCTTCGGCATGCAACGGCGCAACTGGCTCACGACCCGGCGAGGTTGTTTTGTTTTCGGAGTTCCCCATTTTCAACGACTAGACATTCACGGGCGTTGCAAAACTCGTCCTTATGCTCATGCACCACTGTGGCTTGATGCTGAGCAATTTGGCGGCGTTTTCAGTTTGACATTGATCAAGAGTGTATCACGACCGAAACCCGGCTGGGTATGATTTTGATACTGGCTTATTTTATATTGATATGTATCATTACGGCTTCTCTTTTGTTGCTTGTCCCAAACACGCTCCTGAGGAGTCTTTTAGATTTGGGAAGCAGAGGCGTTCTTTTTCGTTCTTGTTCATAGGGTTTTGACGACGGTTGAAGCAAAGTCGGATTCAATTTAGATACCAAAGGCGCAAGAGAAGCGCTAGAGAATCACGACTACATTACGGTTGATTTCCAACCTGACAAAACACTTGTTCTTCTTGCATTGCTGTTTGTGCTGCATTTACTGGTACGTACTCGGTGCTAGCTGCGCTGGCACGGAACTACCATGTCCCTCGGTGTTGTTACCCGAGGCCTATTGCTATAGGGCGCCTTTTTTTCCCCTTCCTAACCAGTTACCTAGCACTGTTCGTCCCGGGCATGTACTTCGCAGCCAGAAAAAAAAAGCTTCCCCGCCACCCCCTTGCTTCAACATTCTAGCCCCAATCCCGTGGGCTTGGGGACCACCGTTCGCCCACTCAACGACGTGGTGCGGGAAGGATTTTTTGGTATGCAAGGGGGAGGTGGCTGGACCCAGTGATTCGGGGTAGAAACCGTTGAGAATAGGGTTGGAGATTGGGGTATTTGGTGCGTAGATGAGAAGGGCAATAATGAGGGGACACGGTTGGAGAGAGTGGTTTACTGTGGGTTGGAGATGAATTTGCCTCTTTGTGGTGTTGAATGTGTACTACTTGCTACTACGTACTACTAAGCAAAGAGGCTACGAGTTTTGTTTGGTTCTCGGGACTAGAAGTTGGTCCGCAGTCACACCGATCATGCAACACATCTCTCTCTCTCTCTCTCTCTCTCCTATCACTACCAGATCTACACAGTATGTATCCATCGCTCCCCCTTTCTTATTATCTTCTTCCATTGAACGAGAAGATTACTGCATTAAGGAAATGCATAGAATGCAACATCGAGTTTACCTTGTTCGGCACATGACTCTTTCCCCTTTTCTCTCTCTCCATATTCTCTCTTCTGTATCAAAGATCTAGCCCAGTGTAATTTCCACATTTCGCGTATCTCTACAATATCATACAGGTTCTATACATGGCCCGTGTTGTATTGGCCGTCACTCGCTCCTCACGAAGCAATTTCGGCACTTGGAGGATCCGTTTTTTCGCTTATCGCGGAAATGCAATCTATGGCGGCAGTCGAGCAAAATAGCAATGCCACACCCTTTGAAATTCAGATATTAGACACAAGCACTTGGCAGTGCTCTGCAGCTGGGGTGGTGAAACAAAAAAGGGTCCTAGGCACGGGGGCGGCGGGCTGGTATGATACGGGTCGTCAGGCGTGACATGTTTGAGATGGGAGACGGTTGCATGAGTCGGCGGGCTGGGGCCTGCACGGGCGGTGAGGTGGGCGCAAGCAACAGTGGAGGCAAGCCCAGAGATCAACGGGCGCTGTGGATACGGTGTATGGCGTGATAGTCAGGTGTTCATTGGCGTGGAACTTCGGACTTTGCGTTGCAAAATCCGGTTGGGGGAGGGCATGGCCCCAAAAGTCGAGTCGTCCCTCACGATGCCCTTTGATCAACTTAGACTATTACGTCTTGCAAGCGAAAAGAGGATTGGATAGCCCGCCATGGTCTTTCCAATCACCCTTTTCAGCTAATCATCTCACCGTCGCAGCGCCGTTGAACCAAGAATCCCATGCACGACATAATTACAACCAACCAAACTCACACTACTTACCTAGGCAAAGTACCAGTACGCCTAACTCGACTCGACTCGCGACACCCCCCCAAGACGTCACTATACCCACAATTCCCTTGGTATCGTTACGGTTGCACCCAATGATGGCACTTCGCCCCCCTCTCCCCCTCGACCCTCCCCACTGCCTGGCCCTTATTCCCGCACCTTTTGCACTTTCCTCATCCATCCAAGTCCACACACATGCACACATAGTACACACACGCATGCTATCGGCATTTTGAGCGGCATCGCACATGCTCTTGCCGTAAAACCACGCACGGAGGCCGATCCCTCCCCTTGACCTGCCGCATGTTGCAATCATGCGCCGACTGGCCTGGTTTAATCCCGCCCATGTCCAAAAAAAGAAATAGATGTGCACTTGACGGTCCAAAGTACACCTAGTTTGTAACTAAAGTAGCTCTTCCCCCAAGACCAAAAAAAAATGACCGCCGCATCTCGGCAACTCCCGTTGCAACAAAGAAAGCTTGACTTTTTTTTCTTTGGCGGTATTTTAACAACTGCTGTGTTTGTTTGTTTTTTTGCGAACTTGCTTTTTTTTCTTGCCTTGTTCGCGCGCGCTTTCTCTCTCTCTGTGGTTCCAAATCTGAACTAACTTACTTTCCAAGACGTGAATTTAACGCATTGAAAGCCAAAGAAAAAAAAAAGGCGATAATTAAAACGTCACCAAACCGTTTTCTCTTCCCCCCCCCTTCTCCTCAGTTTACAGATTTGTCAGAGAATAGCAGCATTTGACAAAAACGCATATGTTAATAGCTTTTCCCCGGTTCATATGTAACTTGCCTCTTTTACTACCACACTCTTGAATGACCAAGGATTTACATGGGCATTTGCGTGTGTGTGTGTGTGTGTGTGTGCATGTATCAAGGCCTAAAACGCAAGAGACCAAAAAAAAGCGCCCATGATTTCATTTCATTTTTACCTCGTCCCCAAGTCCGTAAAAGTATGCAGGGTCGCAAAAGGGAAAGAAAGAAAGCCCATGGGTTTGCTCCGCGGAGTGCATGAGGAGGGGGTCGGGGCGCGGAAAAGTAATGAACTAGCGGGTTATTGTCAGAACCCCTCTTTTTCTCTACTACTTACTCTCTCTTGGGGCTTGTCTTTGCATGGGTGGGGGGGGGG
>NW_014575249.1:0-64155 GCF_000527765.1 Bipolaris victoriae FI3
CCCCCGGGAACTTTCAGCACCTCACTTCGACATACGAAAAGTGAATGGCCGGACAATCCACGATAGCAGAGTATATCTCATGATATTAGATAACTCACTAATGCAAAAACCTCGAGCAACGACATGATTTACTCATTGCGCTATTAACATTTGTTCAAGCCACTCAGCCGGCGTGAAGTCACGTGACTGGCACCAGAATGCGCAAACGGGGGTGCAGGCCGTGATTAATCGAGATCAACGGACTGGATATGGCGAAGGAAGTTGGCGATTTGTTCTTTTTTCGAAGGATATATAGTGAGATATGGTGGTGCTTGATTATATGCATGCTTGAGAGTACGTAGTACGAGGTGAAGTATTAGTATTCCCTCTACCAAGCCCATCAGCTATCCATCTTTTGACTATAATACCACATACAGAAAGCGGTAAATCCAAGTTGCCTACAAGAACCTTTGCTACATCCTCCACGGCCACAATAAGGCCATATCCGCAGAACGTATGACGTGATACCATTCAAAGCACCTCAGCATACCCCCTCTGGTACTTCACGACGGGCCGCCAGTCACCCACACCCTCCGCTGTCACCAACCCGAGCACCCCTCGTACCCACCCAAACGTTCTCGAACAAATCCCCCAACCCCACACTCGCACTCTTGCCTCGCACCACGTCGCCAGACCGTACGTTTCACAGCATCCCCCCACCTCAGCACGCCTCACTCACTTCGTCATCCGCAACCGAGTGTCGTCACGCGCATATGCCATGCTGTTCTGAAACACAAGCTTGTACTCGTAGTTATGACTCCACGTAAGTAAGCGGACGGCAAGCGGGCGGGCGAGAAAGTGGGGTCGGGGACAACGTGTGTTCGGTGCGTCGGTTTGGTTGTCGCGTCTTGGCGGGCTGGTTACACGTCAGGAGGGGATGAGGCGAAGGGAATCTGCCGGCAGGCTATTCCTGTTTGGGATAGGGCGGTGAGAGATGTAGATGCTGAATTCGAGCAGCGAGGGTTGGGGCGGGAGGGGCTGCATGGTGCGTGGGGCGGGTAAGTAGGTCTGAGGTGTTTGAGCGGGAATGATGTGGGTGTATGTATGTGGTGGGCTGGATTGGGAGGTTGGTCGTGTGCATGTACGTAGAGGGCCTGCTGGTTTGTACGGTGTGTTTTGAACGGTTTTTTTTGTTTGAACGGTCTGTTTCGAGTTGTTAAAACGGCATCCCTGACTATAGTGGGATCCCAATGGAGAAGGAGTATCTGGTATAATACAAAGCGTATGTGCTCGGCCTTTCACATGACAGGTCGACACGTGCAATGTCAACGCGTACCTACACGCGCCGAATACTCGACCGTACCGCACTTGGTTTGAATCACACATGTCAAGTTGTCATGGACGCATCAGACTGACAAGCTGTCAGTGTCTTCTAGGCCGTCCAACCCTCCATAGCCCAGACCCCATAGATGGGCTCCATAATACCTTTGGTAGTTGCCCATCCACACCTGTCGGAAGCCAGTGATGGCGCTCTTGAAACTGTTCAATAGTTCGTCATCTTGCTGCCGGTCTGCTTGGGTGGTTCGAGGGAAGAACTTGGCCCGCAGAACGTGGAACCAAAAGGTAGACTCGACAATCGCCATGAGCCCCAGGCCAGCATATACTGTGTAGCGTACTACAGGTCGAGCCTCACGGAGATGGTGAAGGAGGTTGATGGATGGGAGCGAAGGGTTCTGGGCAAGTTGGTCTGGCCTTGGTGATGGCGGGGTGGGCTTTGTGTGAGCATGTCTGGCTGGGTGCTGATAGGGCCGCGCCCTGACGGTGGCAGACCCTGCTTTTTCGCGCACCTGTTGGAGCGCATTGAAGGCCGGATTGGTGGGCAGTCTGCTTTTGGCAAGTTTCGGTGAGGCCCGCCAAAACGCCATCTCATTGGCCGCGTGGTGTTGAGACGAAATAGACGGTCAGAGATGGGATGAGATGCAACTTTGTTCTCGCTGCAACTCACACGGCCTATTACCTGCCTTTATCTGCCCTCGAGACATTGCATTGCTCGCCCTCTGTCGCATGTCTCCGTCGTCGTGTGCTTTGAAGGGGCAGCCTGCCAAGAGGCAGCATGTTTGTTTTGGGTCTAATTTTGCGAGGTTATTGGGAGTAGCATTGGCGCCGGCAATCTCAGAGTTTGTGCAGGGGGAGTCGCGTTAGCGGCATTGGCGGTGTCGGGCTGCCTATTGCGAGCATGATGACGATGATGATGCGGTTTCACGACTCCAGGCGGATCGCGAGGGGCGCAAGAGTGGCCATGGTGGGTGCGTGGGCGTGTGCGCCGCCTACACGATACACGTCTCTGGCAGCACTGCGGCGAGTGCGAGGCAGACGGCGGGCGCAAAAGGCGGTGGCTGGCGTTGGGCGGGGAATTGCTGTGCTGGCAGGGACACCTGGGCTAGTGGGGACGCTGCCGATAGTCAGTCAGGAACACAATAACACCACGCGCCGTGCCAGACGGCTCATCCATTCCCTATCCATAACTTTTTGTTCTTTTTTTCCTCGCTCCCCCTTTATTGCTCTCCACTCTTCCCGGTAACCCAAATCTCCCGGCACTGCAGTGGCGCCGCCGACGACATCCACTCAACCGGCTTTACTATTATTAACCAAACAGTATTGATAACCAGCGCCCGTGTTTACGCCAAAACAGAGAGGAGGGGTCGCATCCATGGACGCCGTCGGCCTTGGCTTAAGTGGCATTCCAGGCCCGCCTCGCTGCTGCTGCGGAAACCATGATTGTGCTTTCCTGGCTTACAACGGTCGCCTGCTCGAAGGTTTAGAAAGAGACGTTTCCAAGGCTGCTCAACTCGGCCAAGTATGTGCGCCCATCACCTTGCCATCACTGGCCACTGCCCGCGCCTGCCGCTAACTTTTGCCCTGCAGGCTCTCCTAGTCCGCCACGAGGCCTATGTAGCCGACTCGGAGCGCGAGCGTAGAGAAATGATTGCCACGATTGAGAATCTCGAGCGGGACAAGAGGCAGCTCGAGACGCAGAATGCCCAGTCTATCAAGACCAACCGCGACCTCCTCGACCAGCTCGAACAGTTGAACAACACCGTTGCCGAGTCCGACGCCCACATCCAAGCCCTCGAGGACACGCTGCGATCGACCGAAGACGAAATCGGGCGCCTCGGCTCCCTGGCTGCACGAACCCAGTTGCTCGAGAAGCAGCTCATCGATCTCGAAAAAGAACAGTCTCAGCTTCAGCGCAGCCTCGATGCCAAACTCGTCGACGAACGGACTGCCATCCAGCGATGGAAGGCGGCCGAGCGCACCATTGGAGACCTCCAGGACCAAATTGACCGTATCGAAAAGGAATCCCGAGCCGAACGCCAGCGACACCACGAGGTCGTCGCCCGCATGGAACGTCGCATGGCCGTCGAAAGCGAACTCAACTCTGCCGCAACCCGGCTCAAGGCAAAGGCAGGCCACGACAAGGGCGGCAACGGTGTCGTCTCTCACTTCGTAAAGGATATTCTACTGGACAACGCAAATCTACAACACGGTATCATGGAACTACGCGAAATGCTCGGCAACTCAAATGAAGAGGTAGAGCGTCTTCGAGACCAGCTCAGGGATCACCAGCCAATGTCACCCTCGCAATCCGGAGAAATCACCAGTCCAACGCTACAAAAGGAACTCGAAATGGAACAGGAATCGCTCAGCCAAGAACTGCACATCCACCACCACTTCCACGGCCCGAAGACGCCCAGAAATCTATCAAAGGGACCGGCCCGGGGAAGGTCCAAGAAGAAGCGATTTACTCTGACTCCCACTCACTTCGACCCACCGCCAACGCTCGAGCGCTCCTCCACCGCTGCCATCCTGAACCAGACTGCCGTCACAGTGCCAAACTCGCATCGATGGTCTCAAGCCTCCACTCTGGGCCCGGGCTCATTTGCGGGCTCGCCTGTCTCCGACTCGCGTCGCGGATCCATGTACGATCGTGTCTTTAGCGAGGCATACGACTCTTCACGCCCAACCAGCCCTCCAGACTCCATTTGCTCCCCCATGTTCGGCCCTTCTAAATCAAATGACTACAGCTCAGATCATGACGTTGTGCCATCTCTCGGTCGAAGACGCTCAGGCACGCTCGATCAAGGCAAGAACGTCGTCAGGCATTCGCGCCGCAAGTCTCGTGGTCTCATGCCTCCGAGCCTATCCAACATGCGCAGTTCCAGCACACCCATCTCCTTTACTACCAAGAGCAGCCCCGCTAGCGCCGTCATCTCGGCTGTCAGTCCCGCAAATTCCTTTACAAATGATAGTTTCTCCCTCTCGCCCGCTATGCAGACGGAGCCTCAAGCCGCAATCCCCGAGGAGTGCGAAGAGGCTTCTCTGTCAACGGCCGAACCATCTATCGCCAACTCTGCCGAGTTTGAGCCTGACGAGCTCGTGTCGCCCATTTCCGCCATGCGTCCTTCGCTACACCGCCACGCCTCGCACTCATCTCTCATTTCGATTTCCGGCATGGATATCCATACGCTACAGTCACGACCCTCGCAGCTCATGTACTCATCTCCACGCTTTGCAGATGTCGGCCTTGCTGGATCTGTCGGACCAGAAGTTGCGTGGGGCGCCACTGCGTACGGCACATTGTCGAGCAAGGCAACTGATGGCAGCATGCTCAGCCGCACCATGCTCAGCATTGCGAACCAGAAGCGAGGCCCCCGCAAGAGCGATGGCCACCAACCCAACACCAGCCCTGGCATCACGCAGAAAGTAGGCGGCTGGGTCTTTGGCAAGTGGGGCGCTACTCCCGCTCCTCCCTCCGAGTCTGCTACTCGTCCCCCATCCGTCTTGAGCCAGCAAACGCAATCGAGCGCCGACACGGGTTCCTCCAAGGAAGGCTCCGAGAGCTCCAAGAAGACCAAAGATAAGGCCAAGGCGAGAGCCAGCGGCGTCAACCAAAGCGGTCCCATCTGGGGTGTCTTCGGCGACGCACCCGAAACTCCCACAAAAGTCGTAGTACAAGACTACGACGCCGACGCCCTCGGCGATGCACTTGCTGATGCAGAGAAATAATTTCGTTTTTTCCTCATTTTTTTTCCTTTTGTTTGCTCAACGATCACAATCGTTTCATGACTCGACATTTTTAGCCACATCATCGTCCTTTTTTTTCGCATCTTGGCTCACGCAACGCATCACGATAGACTTGCATTATAACCGGCGTTTTCTTTTCTTTTCTTTTCCAAGGATACATTCTCCTGCCGTCTCTCGTTCATGTCGGGATGATATGGGTATAGCGTGATGATTATATTAGAGAAAAATTATCAGATAACGTGGAGGCAGGGGGAGGGAGGGAGAGAAATTGATTGATTGATACCCAGGGTATATACAGTATATACATACAAGTTGCATATATATGTATACATGGTCATATACTTGGATGTGCAGGCCATGATTGATGTGTTTCTGGTGGTGCTTGACATGTTCCTTGCGATGCCCTTGCCATGGAGATAACATACGATTCAAGGATACGTCACAAAGCTTTCTATAAACATGAGAAGATTCTTTTAAATCTATATATTTCATTACCACTACTCTCTGCCTACTGATTCCCCATTTTTAGTTACATGATATTCTCGCCAAGTGTAGCTTCAAATAGAAGCACGTGGCAGCGATACCGTGCACATCCCCGCTAGCTAATCATATAAACACTCAGTCGTCTTCTCCGCATCGGAGATTTCTTTTTTCCTTGAAACCACGTGCGTGCGTGATCAGAGAAGCTGGGGAAGATGCTATGTCGAATCTGCTTTCACAACAAGGATTACCTTGCTTCTGGATTCCATCGTGATGCTGGTAGAGTATGGAAATACCCAGCTTGGAAATACTTTTGTTCAGTCAATAACGACCATGACTTTTGTCTTTTTGACCGAAGGCACCTGACGGTTGATGACCTGTGTGTGCTGGCGGATCTCGTCTTCGAAATCATCTTCCAGGTCAACAACCCGACCTCGTTTCTTGCCATCATGTTTGTTGTGGCCAGATTCTCTTGGCTTGGCCGCCCGGACTGGCAGTGTAGGTGCCATGAAACGCTGTAATCGACCACCGAACGCATTATCAAGACTGGGCTTCACATCCTCGCTCTCATCCTCGTTCGCATTCGCTGCATCCAGAATACGGTATTGCTTACGGAGCGCCTTGACATCGTGTTCCTGGTTGAACCTAGAAACATCCAGCCCGTTGATAGTGCGCAGACCCAATGCCTCGGCCCGATCATCACCCCAGTACCAGGTAGCATCGGCAGTTTGTGAGATGCGTTCGTTATTTTTTCGCGAAAATGCACGCGCATCAATCAAAGCCCGTCGACCAAGGTCGAGGCTAAGTGTTACAATATCGTCAGAATCGTATCCGAGAAGTTGTGCCATGGCATTGCGCTCGTGCAAGCGGCCGGCGACACGAGCGTAGGGGATGGCGAGCTCCTTGTCTGGCGGATGAAGAGGATAGAAATCTCCATAGTCTTGGGCTGCTCTAGGGATCGGAGCATCAGAAACCCATCGTTTGTCTGACCTAGAAGCATCGCTCGTGTAGGCGCAACCATATAACCAGATTGCCGAGTTGAAGGGTCGTCCTTCATCGTAGTCGTCGGTCGAGGCCTTGTCCAAATTCGACCATTTTAGCCTGATAGACTTGATGCTCATGATGTCGGTGCACACAGCCTGATCGGACTTGGTTGGAAGAAGACGGACGGTGTCACCGACAGCCAGCATTTCTGAGCCGACAAAGATGCCATGGCAGTATATCGTCGCCTCTGGCCATGTTCCTCGAAAGCGATGCTTTCCCATAAGTGAGAGGGTTGAGGTCAAAGCTAGAGCATTCTTGATGCTTGGGTGCCAAAGGTCTTGATCTACATGATGAAGAAGCTCTTTCCAAAGAAAGAAAGGACGACTTTGTCGCAATGAGATGTACTTGTACCGCTTCGAAAGCGATTTATCAGGGTTGTTTGGGTGGGGAATGAGTTCTACTCTCATGTCCGAGCACGACCCGTTGGAATTCTTGGTTGAGTCTAAGAGGTCAGTGGTCGGCGTTTGGGCCACCTCTGTTACTAGACCAGCCTCCCAGCGTGGGACGTCAAGAAACTCATCCGTCTGCTCATCATACAAGCACAACTCGTTGGTAATGTCATGTCTTGTGACAGCGACTCCATCAGCCAGATGGCGGATGAACATGATAATGTCTCCATTACGAGGAATCCATTGGTCTTGTGATCTGAGGGTTTGCAGTAGCTTCGGGATGCTCTCCTGTTCCGCTCGCCAATCAGGACTCAAAGGCTCTTGGATGGGCTGATCAATGCATTTGTGGCTTCGGAGCTTTTCAACTAGGTTCCGATAGACGTCGGGTGTACCATCCTGATCTGTTCTGGTCATATCGAGGCCAGGGCTTAGCTTTTTGGGCCTTCCTTGAGCTGCAGGTTGCGAGATTATAACCAGGGGTGGGACCGGAGTTGGCTGGACGCGGTGGGCGCTGTTGGGTCGACTCGAAAAAGATGCAGAAGCTGAAACATTGGATGAGCTAGCAGAACTTCTGGGGCGGGAGCTGTTGGACATAGCGCGGGGAGGGCCGCGACAAACAGTACAGGGACATCCTATGCTGTTGCCGCCATTGTTCATGAGATATCCGAAGTGGGGAAAGAACCGGTTTGGAGAATCAAATTTCTTGTGGCTGGGGTGTCCAAACAGATACTTGTCGAAGCATTTGGGATCTGAGGGCCGTGGCCTCTGCCACATGGTATAGCCTGTGGGGAGAGCTTCGAGAATGTAATGCACTCCCGACTGGGCGCTTCCACACTGCTCCATCCATAATTGACCGATTTTCTCGAGGTATAATGTGGGAGGATTAATTTGGGTGTGCGTGCCTGAGGCTGGAACGTGCAGCGGATCGCCGTCGGAACAACCAGGCTGGAGTCGTACGACGACTCGGCCAGGAGTCATGATTGTGGCAGTCTCAAGTTGATGGACAGGATTCACAGTACTTTGTAGCTGTTGGGGGGCTGACTTCTGGCTGTAAGGTGAGAAATTGTGGGGGTGGAAAAGTTTAGCGGGGTGTTGGTGAAGTCAGCAGGATGTGAAGGCAGGAAGGTGCGTCAAATGCAAACGTTATGGGCAGCTGGCAGGTACGTCTACGAGAGTCAGCAAAAGGGCGCAGAGACACAGCACGCGGCGAGAGTGAGCAGCAATGAATGGCGTCTTCAAAGCGTGTACTAGACATCACTGACAGTGGCCCGTTATGGTGGCAACATGCAAAAGACGCGTGGTGTTGGTGAGGGTGAAGGTCAGAGTTGCATGTCTTGGCAGCCCCACCGGCAGGCGTGTTCCTTGCTCACATGCAGGAACGCGAGATTTAGCGAGTCGTGCTACTCACTGACTTACTCTCTCTGCTCCGCTCCCCCTTTTTGGCTCAGTCACTGCCGAACCACAACAACAAACATTCTAGCCGCCGACCAAGCACACTCAGCATGTGATATCCACGAGCAGCTGCGTGTTCCGCTGTGACAGCTGCGCGTCTGGGCCGCAGAAGGCTGGGTGGCTGTTGGTCCTCACGTTCAGGCCGACCGCTGTCACTAACCCTCAATATACTTAGAGTTACCTGTGATGCGCAACCACCCGTTCCCGAGACAGAGCCGTGCAGTTCCACTAGAGTCCATCCCCCGTCATTGAACACGCCATGACCTGAGGCTCTAACCACACATGGCCGCCGTCGATACTGCAACGGTCCTTAGTGCGTGATGGAGTGCAGGGCTCATCTGTTTCGAGTCCTTTCGCGGTCAAGTCCACTATTGTTAGCCCGGTTAAGCTTTCGACGGAATCCACCTTCTAGCCGAGACAACGCCCTTGTCCCATGCCCAAGCATCTCCTGGCTCACTTCTACCCACCTCTCTTCACCCGCCTTGCTTGCCATCCGCAAACCTATGCCCCCGGTGTATAGAGCGATACATAGTGGCAAGGAAGTCCAAGGGGCAGCCATCGCTCCAACCAGCCGGTCCGCCCGTTAATCTCACCTCGACCAAAAGCCCGGCCTTCGGATCCCTCGCTATAACCTTCCTACACACGTATCCGCCATTCCGATGCGATGAATTTCTTCCGCTCCAGTCGCGCAAACTCACACTTCCCCATTGACGATGGCCGGCCAGCAAAGCGCATCTCAACTCCCGCTGGCCAGCGACTCTCCGTCATCCTCGACAACAAGCTCACAAAGTCACCCGCCAACACAGCCAAAATCAATGTCACCACCGAGAGCACATTTTGCAACGACCCATCGCATCAGCACGTAGGCCCCGTGCTGCATGTTCACAAGAATGAGAGGAAGAAGGGGGGTGTCTTTTCCGCCTTGACTGGCGGCAGATTAAGCACGCCCAATGAGGATCGATCCAACAATGGGAGCAACCTCAGTGTTAGTGTTTGGAGCGACAGGGAGGATGAGAAGTTTGGTCATGTAAGACAGAGACGGAGGGGCATATTTGCCTGGGGACGGAAGAAGCTGGCTTTGGTCGTTGCTATCTTGATAGTGCTGATCGTGGCTTTGGCCGTTGGCTTATCAGTGGGCTTGAAGAAGCACTCTGGGTCAGTCACCCGTAGTTCACCATTAAAAAGCAACACGCACTAACGCATGACACAGTAGCCCATCCCAAGATACAGCAAACGGTTCTCAATCGGCAGGCAGCGCATCCGGTACCAACAATCACAACCAAGACAACGGCGCCGATTCCCCGACCGGAACCGGCAAACCTCCTGCCCCATCTCCTGCAGCCCCACGACCCTCTGTTCCTCCCAACTTTCCTGTCGGCGCTTACTCGCTTGCGGTCTTCCTCGATACTGTCACACCAGAGTGCACCGCTAACCAAAACACCTGGACATGCGCCCCAAATACAGACTACTATGCGGATCCGCAGAAGGCTCTTACCGTTCTCAACTGGGAAATCGCCGGTTCTTCGGGATCGTACAAAATCTCATCCAAAGGGCATGATGATACATTTGATACGACCTTCCAGAATGAGAACCTTGAGCTGTTGGATCCAGGACAAGAGACGGAGCGCTACCGGTTCCAGATTTCTCGCTCAAAAACCGTAAACATGACCGGTACTCTTGGGGGCAGCAAGGGCGATTTCGAGTGTGATTACAGCGCAACAAACATACAGGCATTCCTATACACCAAGATGCTCCGCACTTATCCTGATGACACAATCGCTGTCAAGAACACCCCGAACATCCAGTGGCCATTTGGTAAGCGTGATTCATTGTCTAGCTTCTACTTTCACATGCTAACCCCGTATCTAGCTGTGCGCATCGAGCAAGCTGTGGCTGGTGGTGAGGGTGTGCCATCCTGCAAGAGTTCATCAGGTGACAGTGTTGGCCTCAAGGCCCAGGATGCG
Organism: Bipolaris victoriae FI3; assembly: GCF_000527765.1. Classification (NCBI taxonomy): domain Eukaryota; kingdom Fungi; phylum Ascomycota; class Dothideomycetes; order Pleosporales; family Pleosporaceae; genus Bipolaris; species Bipolaris victoriae. Next base: position 10,394 of record NW_014575249.1, read on the forward strand.
GGCACGCTATGCTCATGTCTCTACAAGAACTGGACGCCTCAAAAGTAGTCAAAAAGCAATTGCAATTTCTTTGCTCATTATCATCATCATCTAGCGTTTCCTTTGTGTAATGTATATACTCTTAACATAGCATAGCGTAGCAAGCACTTTCCTTCTACTAAGGGGCGATGGGGGCGCACAAATATCGGGGTCACCAGGTATAGAACGCGTTGTTTTACTGTACAGGTTGATCATCATTTTTCTTCTTCTTTACGAGGTAAAGCAGGCGTCTCCTACATGTTGTTTTTCCTATTTCAAAAAAAAACATATCTCGGTAGTTGAATTCTCTTTGTACGAATAGCAGTTGGCGGGGGCGGCATCCTAAATTCCTTTGTTATTTTCCGCAGGACAAGCACAACGCCCATTTCGGCGCAGATTTCAATGGCCTGCCGCATGCGGCCAAACACCGACAGATAAAGCAATCATACAGCACATACACAAGAGCAACAAAATAAAGCGTACGCGCTTTGCCAAAAGAATCGTGCGCATTTTCCGCTCAACTGACATATATCGCTAATCATTTCTACTCTCCCGCGGCCTTCAACCCAATGAGCAGTTTTCTCAACATCTGGCCATTTAGCTCGCCAGCCCAACAATCACAAAACACAGTGCACAAGCACAAGGGCATGAGCGACATCCTCAGTGATGATGACCGGGGATCCGGCAGCAGTACACCTTCAAGTGCAAAATACGGTGGATCCAGCACTATGACGATGACAGAGACGGTCGTAATCACTCCTCCATTTTCCGGAACTGGCAAATCACTGACTCGAAAACTTGGCTCTTCGCGTCTGGAACCGGGCACTCCTGAGTCTCGACTCAGAGCAGCAGAGTTGAGAACCAAGGCGAGGCTGTTGATGGAGCAAGCCGAGAAGGTACAGAAAGAAAAAGAACGTGCTGCTCATGAACAGCAAGCTGGTCTCCCTAAGGGTTCCGCGGAGAAGTCTAAAGAAGTGAATGATGCTACAACCACCAGTGTTCTTAAGCAAACTGCATCATCTTCTCTTCCTACCCCTCCCATCACCCAACCAACGCCGCAGACCCGTCGTCCCAAAACCAACAAGACACCCGCATCGACAACTCCACCAGACTGGTCCGCCTTGTCGTCGAGCCAAAAGTGGAGCACAGATCCCAATCTCCGTGCCCGCGAACTGGGCTCTAAATCCGCCATCTGCGCCGACCTCCATGAGCCCGAATACGCCATGCGCGACGCTGAGATCCGGGATGCACTTACGCACCTTGTTTCTCTGATCCAGGGCTTCAGTCGCGAGTTCTTTACTGGCGAGGTCCGTATCCCTGCGCCTGACGGCATTCTTCCAGCATCATTCTACGAGCAAATGACGCCACAGACGGCCAAGGTGGTTCACTGCGTTGCGAGTGGTGGACCAGCGGGCCAGTGGGGATGGCACGACTTGTTTCTTAACGAGGAGAAGAGACAGGCACTTGTATGCGGAGTCATCGGCAACGTGCTTGTAGAGCAGATATTTGAGAACGTGTGTTTCGGGTTCGGCGAGGAAGAGAAGGATGCTTTTGCCGCTCTGGAGCGGGAATTGAAAGATGAGGATGGTAAGTTTTTTCTCCTTTTTTCTCATTCTATTACATCGAAAATGATAGCTAACATGCAAAAACAGGCTTCACCCGACACTCCTGTTTCTCCCAGACCCTCCACAACCTCACTCACAACGCCACCACCCTCCCCCCTACCTCCTTCACAGCACACATCCAAATCATCCTCACAGCACTAACCACACACCTCACCCCCCTCATCTCCCTCATCCATCCTACCCCACTCTCCACCCTCCCATCCCTCCTTCCCCCCTTATTAATCCTCACCACTCGCGCCGCCCTCCTTTCCCTACACATGCGCCTTGACCCACACACACTCTACCGCTTCACCCCCTCTTTTAAAGAAGACACCTACACCTCCACCCGCATGCAATGCACGAACTTGACGCAGATGCAGCAACTATGCCCACACAACCAAACCTCCGTACTTACCCCCACCGAACAAGCCCGGCGCGCCACGCTCTCAAAAGCCGAGCTGCGCCGCAGCAAGGGCGATCAGGCACTCACTCAAATCATCATGTTCCGCGGCGTTGTCGTGTTTCGGAAGGGAGGCTGGGAAGATGGCAACAGTACCGCGAAGAACGTGGTGTTTGAAAAGGAGGAGTTTGCCGAAGAAGGGTATAGAGAGAGGCTTTTGACGAAGGTGTGGGTGTATTGTCGGTGGGGGAGGGGTATGGCGAAGGGCATGGATGAGGAGATGGGGAGGAAAGTGCATGGGGATGCGTGGAGGGAAGGTGGGTTTGTCGAGTTTACGGGGTTGGAGGGGGTGTGGGATTGGTTGGGGGAGGAGGCAGGGGAAATGAAGAAGGGGAGGGGTGAGGATGAGGAGTAGTAGAAAGATGGTGGTGCTGCGGTGTGGGTAGATGTTGGTTTTTTAGTTGGATTTCTGTATGTTGTTTAGTGATACAATGGTAGTAAGGGGGGTTTGATAGTTGACAAACACTCTGGGGAAAGGGGGCGAGATGATGGTGGCGATGTTTTGCTAGGTTGTAAGTAACTAAGAGGTGCGAGATATTGAAGGATGGAGTTGAGGTTATACTGTATGAAACCACGCATAGTACGTGTAACTTTGCGACTGTAGACAGCGCTATCGTATCATCCGCAGTATATACTCTTACCAAATGTAGAGTGTTCCTACATGCTATGGCAAGAAAGCCCTAAACCGTAACAAACCCGTTTAAAAAGAAAATCCAAGCCGAAGAAACGCTCCATTCTCAGCACCATTTGGGATCTGTCGTGCCATGGCACCATATTCCACAAATGTCCTCTCAGCCGAAATGGCCTTGAGAACCTGCACCTTTGTGTTCCATCCCCACAGTCTACTCTATACCACGATACTCGCTCCAATTTAGTCTGTGTTGGTCGCTGCCAATAGACAGGGACGTCTTCGGTGCTACATAACGCGGTTCGCCAATTGGCTCCGAGAAACAATGATCATAGGTGGCTGTTCCGTGTCTCTTGCGTGGGTGGAAATGTGCCTGGTATGAACAAGGACGTTGTATATCGTTTGGGTTGTGGATTGGGGCGGGGTTTGCAGAGTTTATGTTTAAGTACGGAATGCTAACAACTTACGTTAATTTATTTTAGCTAACAAGCAATTACTTTAATCTTACATTAATAATGTTGCTTATGAGAAATTTGTTAACTCTAGTGAAACAATCGAGTAAAGTATAGAGTATGTGTAATCGTTAGGCATCCAAGTCAGGTATGCTAGGCTGGAAAAGCGGGATAATAGATTTTATATTAGGAAATGAGAATGGCTTTACTCCCTCTTTTACATTAGGTGTAAGTTGAAAATCGAATATATAGTTGCACAAGGTAGTTATTAGTTACATAGAAACGGACACATCCCTCTACTTGCATACTTTGTCCAATCTTGAATATATTTACTGCATACAGTTGTTTCGAGGCTATGATGATATACGTGTAATTATCTTAGTGGCTGGCAAACCACAATCTCTCGATACATCTGTGAACGTAACGAGTGTGTGTAGTTACTTTAATTCATGGCCTGCAAGTCTTGAATAAAGTTGGCAATACTGGACTTTACCCTTTTTTTCGTCATTGGAGAAGGAACGCATATCTGTGTTGTGGCTGATCGTATGCCTTAATAACATGCGTGTGACTAGATGCATCAAGTAAGATGCCAAGGCTTACGGTCATGGGCGGGGTAGAACTATATTGTAGCTGTGTTTGAGGTGAAGTAGCACTCGCTAATGATTGTACCTAAATTAGCCAAGAAGGTGGCTCTTGTGACTCTCAAGGCTGTAAAGACTGCTAACGCTAACATAGATGAAAGTAAGCAAGTCATTCCCAAATAGCATGGTTAACAAAAAAATTATCAGCACCATTGAAGACTATCCTAGCTCAATACACGCGTGCAAAAGGCGCCGTTCACAGTACTCCTGCAGCTTCTACTGCCTCAAAATTGCTCAGTCTTGTGACCTTGCCTTTTAGCACCGATGAACCAGTGTCCACTTCGTGTGTGATTCTCTTTCGCTCTCGGTTAGACCTCACTGTACTTGTAGACATCGTAGCTTCTATTATATCTTGTTCATGATCATTAGTGGTATTGGTAAAGCAAATTTCTCAAAGCAACTAATCTCAGACAACACCCATATTGACTCAAATAACAATCCAATTATACTTCAGTATTAAATCTTTAAAATTCGACCCGTACAGCCAGCGCCGTCTAAAGACTCAAGGGAAGAAACGAAACAAGGAAATAGAAGAAGAAAAAGGCTACATACTACACTCCCCCCTTCTTCTTTCATCATCCAAAGTTCCCCATCCACATGTAGCGTGGGTATCAATATATACATCTGAATCTCATACGCCCCACCGCTTAAAGAAACTAAGAAAAAAGAGCGAAAAAAAACCTTAATCCAGTTATATGCGCAACGCCCATCGAAAAGATTCATGCTAACAAACAAACGAAAGAAACAGAAAGAAAAAGGAGGAGAACGAGCGCTATATACTTCCACTACAACATCAACATTCCCTTCCTACAGAAACCTAAGAAAAGACTGTACGTCTACAAATTCTCCAACATATCACTCATCTTCAACCAATCACTAAACTCACTCTCACCCTTCTTCTCCCCATCCTCCACATCAACCCTACTCTCCCTCTTCAACTTCTCATTCACAAGTTGCAAATCAAGAATCGAGTCCTTTCCCGTACTCTTGCGCTGGCCAAGCCCACTATCCGCTCTCGGGGACAAAAGCCGCGTTTGAATCGCTGTTGAGGAAACAGGCATGGCGGGTCTGTCTGGCTGCGAGGGGGAGGGCGAGCGGGGGTTTGTAGAAGAAGAAGTGGCGGCGGCTGCGGCGGCGGAAGCAGAAGCGGACAAGCCTCCAGTAAAGAAATCCGGGCTTTTGAGTATGTTGGGTGTTGAGGGTGATTGCGGGATCGCGCTCATGCCGCCGGTTGAATTGCGTTGTTTGAAGGGGGCGCTGATGCGGAGGCTGAGGAGCGTGTGTTTTTGGCGGGGAGGCGAGGAGGTTGTGGTGTCGGACTCCGAGGGGAAGATGGCGGATTTGTGGCGGGTGAAGAAGAGGGAGGATTTGCGGAATATGGAGGTTGAGCGGGGTTTGCGGAGGGGAGGGGAGGGGACGGAGGAGGCGGTTACGATGGGTTGGGTTTTTTCTTGGGGAATGGGGTGGGCTTGGATTTGGGGCTGGGGTTTGGCGGCTGGGGTTTCTCTGGTGATGGGGAGTTCTTTGGCGATGGGAGTTTCTTTAGTGGGTTTCGAGGGGTTCTCTTGGTCCTTCTGTTGTTCTTTTTGGATGCGCTGCTTGAGTTGCTGTTCGGAGATCTGCTTGGCTTTGGCTTCGCGGGCAGCTTTTTCTTCCTCTTGCCTTGCATCGGGTTTAGGCTTCTCTGTCTTTACTTCAGTCGGCTTCACTTCAGCTGGCTTCACTGTCACCTCTGTCATTACCAGCCCCCTCCTTTCAGCACCCTTGAGCATATCTTGAATCTTGCCCTTCTCTTTCTCGTCGAGACCTTCAGGCACACAAGCCAGAGGCGTAAGACCCTTTGCATTCTTATCGCCCAGCTTTGCACCCGCACGTAGTAGAGCCGCAACAACCTTGTCACCGCCACCCCGTGCCGCGGCATGCAAGAGCGTGTTCTTCTCCGAGTCAATGACATCCAACTTGGCACCTCGAGTGAGCAGTGTAGTCACAATCTCCAGATCCCCGGCTTCAGCAGCAAAGAACAGAGGTGTGCGTCCAGCGTCATCAACACACTCCACGTTACCATTCTCCAGCAACAACTCCTCCACAACATCAGCACGACGCGCCTTAACCGCACAATGCAACGGGAAACGGCCCCTGTAGAAACCAGAAGCAAGCGCCGGCTTCGCATCTCGAGCAAGAAGCAATCTCACAACCTCGATATCGATACCCGGGCATTCCTCCAGGACAAACGTAAGAGGATGAATTGTCAAACGAGGAGGTTCCGTGAATCCTTGCTGAGGACAGGGCCAAGACGTACGCTTTGCATGCCTATTGCTGCTCGCATTGGGATCCGCACCAGCATCCAGCACCACATTCAGAGCCTGAATAAGATACTCTGGTGCCAGTGGGGGCTGCAGCGAGATGTGCCTTAGAATAGCCCACAGCAGGGACTTTCCAAGCGGCGACTTGGGCAGGTTGTTGACGTCTAGACCCATGGAAATCATCATCTCGAGATCGCGGATTGACATCACCGTCATGAACGGCGATACCTCATCCTCTGCGCTCTTGGGCTGCTCCCGCAGGACGACCGTCCGACGGACCCATTCCTGCTGCGCAAACGACTTGTAGATTTGCTTGTTGACTTCCTCCGACGACTGCAGCATGTGCTTGTTTGGAGTCCACTCTTCAAACTCAAACGTAGCGCCGTTCCTGAGCAGTGCGTCGACGAATATCGGCTTGCCCATGGTCGCGGCGTAGTAGAGCGCATCACGTTTCTTGTGGTCTTCGTGGTCGGCAAAGTTCCAGCTCGCTTTCGCGCCCGCCTTTTGCGCCAACAGTGCTTCGATGACGGGGAGACCCTCCTCCGGAAGCGTCTTGACTGCGAGTATGAGCGGCGTGGCGCCAGATCGATCGCGAATGCTTCTGCTCACGCCGCGTTCACAGAAAGCTACGGTAGCAGCAGCGATGTTTTCCCAAGTTGCCGGGGCCTTGGGACAGTTGGCGACAACATGGTGCAGTGCACTGAAGCCGTTCTTGTCCCATGCGTTGACACTCGGTGTGGTAACGAATATCGGTGCAATCAACCACTGATGGTTCTTGACGGCGAGAAGAAGCGGCGTATTCTTGTTGTTGTCAATGGCGGTAGGATCTGCACGAGCTCTCAACAGCAAGCGCACAGTCTTATCCAGACCGTTCGCAGCTGCGAGATGCAGAGGCGTTTGTCCCTGTGCGTTCGTCTTGCGGAAGTTGGAGACCTTGATGAGGGAATCCAGCACGGGCTCGTTCTCCTTCTTGCACTGTGTTGTCGCAAACAACAATGGCGTCAGTCCTCTGGCGTTGAATTGTTGGGGGTTCGCCTTGTTCTTTAGCAGCATGTCAATGCACATCTTGCTGTGCGTCGCAACATGAAGCGCAGTGTTGCCCTCGCTGTCTTGTGCATTGACCTCAACACCTGCATCGATGAGCATCTGCGCAATCTTCATGTGACTGAAGGACGGCGACACGGCGTGATGAAGTAGCGTCTTTCCATCGGGGTAGGTAACCTTGGCATCGGCACCCTCCTCGATCAAAGCCTCAGTGATGGTTTGGATGGTGTCCTTCTCTTTTGTCAACGGGCATTCGAAGGCAGCCTGGAGCACACTCATTCCCTTCTCATCGCGGACCGAAAGATCGGGGTTGCGCTTGAGGATGGCCTTGACGACTGGTGCTCCTGCACATGACAAAGCCACAAAAATCGGTTGCAGTCCTCGAACAGTCTTGCGGTCTGGATCGGAGCCCTTTTCAAGGAACATCTCCACCAACAGCGCGTCGTTTCTCTTGATAGCTTCCACAAGGACGTTCGACTCAGGGTCGCAGGCTGCAGCGAAGATGTCGGCAATGAGGTCGTTGCCGATAGAGAAGCGACCCTGTGTCTTTTGCACATGCTTCAACAGCATTTCCTTCTCTTTTGCGAGCTCGTTTCGTTTGGTGTTTGCTGCATTGATAATGGCGACGGCTCCGTTGATGTTGTTGGCTTTCAAAGCTGCTTCAGCTGGTGTCTGGGCATTGACGTTCAGTGTGTTGTAGCTGGCGCCATGCTGGAGTAAGCTCATGACTACTGCCAGTGATCCCGACTTTGCTGCTGCATAGTGAAGAGGTGTTTCGCCCGTCGTGTGCGTCTTGAGTTCTAGGTTGGGTCCATGTGATAGAAGCAGGTCCATGAGATCGACGCGGCCATTCTTGACTGCAATGTGCAGTGCAGTCTCTCCTCCCTCTCTAGTCGTAGCATTGATGTCCGCGCCCGCACCGAGGAGAATCTTTACAATCTCAACATATCCATTTGCAACAGCAATGCACAGTGGTGGTTGCCCAATATCAGTGACGTCGTCCGGCGACGCGCCAGCTCGAAGAAAGTGCGAGAGGGCAGCCTCGCGCTGATGATAGACCGAGTAGAAAATGGGCGTCCACTCCTTGGATGGTCTGAAATCCCCCAGCTTCTCCGGTATCTCTCCAGACTTTCCAAATCTACATCTCAAAACCTCGACTGATGTTTGCAACGCCGAGCCCTTGCGTCTCAGTGTAGACGGGCCCTTGGTGCTCTTCTCAATGTCCATGTCAATTTGACGCAACATTGAAGGTTCCGAGTCACTCGACTCGCCCGAGTAGACACCGGTACTGCGTGAATTAGTCGACATGTTTCCGAGTAGACATAAGGGGGGGGGGGGGTCCTAAGGAGTGGGGACCAGTGGGAGTCGGAGGGGGAGCTGGTAGGGATTGGAAGGGGAATGAGCATACAATATAGTCTAGGAAGCGGAAGAAGCGGGGTGGCAGAAGCAGAGAAAGGCACGCTTGCATCAGCCGCAAGCAAAAAGTCACCCTCAGCTTGACGGGAGATTGACATGTACATACGTTTCACCGGCGTCTCCTCTCGGCCGCCCGATCGGGACAGCAGAACTGAGTGGCGCTACACACGAATCAAGAGCATTCTCGTGGCCCGACCAGGCTGCCCACCAGCAAGTGGTGCGACCGACTTACCAATCCCAACTCACTTTTTTGTGCCTCAAGCTAATTGCGCTCTAGTCGCTGGCCGAAAGCGGCGTCGCTGCCAGCGCAGTTCGATAGCGCACGACTCGCTGCCCCGTTCGCGAATGGGACGTCGACACCTCTCGCCACAAAGTACCCCCTGCGTCACTATTTCGCCAATCCACCCCAGAAGAAACTTGATTAAGCACTTGTATACAAAACATGGCCGGCGAGCGAGCTCCCCCCGCTCGCAAGAAAAAAGAAAAGGAAAAGAAGACGTGATGTACAACTGTTATGGCGGCACAGCGGAGCGCTCCTTGCATCTTCACAACGCGCCTGTAGTAGCGTCTTTGCAAAAAAAAAAAAAAAAGGTTCATCAACATAATTCCCCTTCTTCGTCGTCGTCCTCCAGACCATCTCCTGGCTCTCCCCGAAACCCACTTCATGACCATGTCCACCTGCGAACCTAACCTCGTACCAAGAAAGAAACAAGCAAAAAAGGGCATGAGGAGGAGAAAACAAACATCTAAGAAAAAAAACGCGGGTTCGGATGTGCCACCCCCACCCTCAAGTGATCATCACGCCCTGAACACTTTCATGTGCATCCTACATTACTTTCCCCAACCTTCTTGTCAAAAAAAGACGCACATTACGCAAGAATTCCATTTTATTCAGAAAAGAAGCCCATGCTGCGCTTTGGGAAACACGGCGTGCCGATCTCCCGAGGGACTCAAAAGCTAATCACTTTAACTTGGGAACAACAAAACAGGGCGATCCTTCATCATGGGGAGCATGACCCCACGTGTTGTTGTTTTTCGCTTTCTAATATGTGAGAGTTGGGAACTTAGTCAGGGGTCCCCGAGGAGGAGGAGGAGGAGGAGGAGAAGAAGAAGGAGTTTGTGAGGGAAGGTTAGCAAGGTGTAAAGGGAGAGAGAGAGAGAGCCCAGAAGGGCGTCAAAGGTCAGCCACATCTAGTCAGGGGCATATACCCTATGGCGTGCCAAGCTCGATGGCGCTACGAGCTACCCAAAGCCAATATTTCCCACCACCATCATTGCGTCTTCCGTTGGGGTGTGGGGGCTTGTCCCCTCTTTCTTCCTTTTTTTTACCATCAGATCTGCCGTCCGCCAAAATAGACTAATTTGCTTTCTTTTTTTCTTTCTCCGTGCGTGTCTCATATAGGAAGAATGAGGATGCGGAGCGGGTAAGGATTAGAGAGGTTCGAGCACCCGTCTTTGTTTTCTTTTCTCTCAGTGCATGGGGGGCATTGTTCTTCTCTTTTCTTATTTCCTTCTTCTGTTCTTCTTCTGTTCTTCTTTCGAGATCGGATCGATAGTCGGTGGGGGTCGGGGGTCGGGGGCTGGGGCGAAAATCGCGGGGAGAACGAGCTTGTTGCTTAGTCTTTGCTTCGGTTATGTGAAATCGTTCGGGCTGCTCTGCTTCCGTGATCACGATTCCCAAGGTTTCATGTAATTCAATGATGGACCTCAACATGGGTACTTATACATGGAAAGTTTACCGGGCAATTACCGCGGTTCTCCCATATTTGTCTGTGGTCCATAGATATCAACAAGTTTCTGTACAACTTGCCGTTCACTGAATGACGCGCCGGTATGACGGCAGCGTGTTTTCCTCTCTACCGGGTGGAGGGGGGCGAATAGAGAGATCGGCCAAGATATAGTGTGGTCTGGATAAATATAGACTCGATCAGCCTCACAAAAAGTATTGCACTGAAAAAGATGGCTAATCAAGGTACTTAGAGCGGCGAGAACGACCGTACTTTTTTTGTTTCATGGATTGGGGCAGTCCTAAAGGAACGTGCCGCATCTAGCGATATTGGGCAAAAAAACGAGTGTAATAGTAACGCGATTAAACTTCGCGTACCGGGAAACTAGACCACCTATTTCAATTTGTATCCGCCCTCCTCTCTGTCTCTCCAACTCCTCTTATTCGATAACAATTTAGTCCTCCACAACACCAGGGAATCATGCACGCCATAGTGCGTAGTTTAGTAGGTCGCTTGCTAGAATTGCTGCACATTCAGCTGTCTTTCTAGTAAGTGCACTAGGGGTGGGTAATCTCTTAAAATTTCACCCCCAGCTTCCAGCCCACCTGCAAAGCTCGACTCCACACGAAGCAGAGCGAAGCCATAATGTAACAGACCGCAGTCCAGATTACAACGCCCCAGTAGTGTCCGCCAGTAGTCTGGATGATTGCTCCCGCAATGGGTATGCCGGTGAGGGTGCTGAAGCTCACGACAGTATAGCAGGTAGCGTAATACCGCCCGTAGACATTCGTATCGCAGAGCTGGCCCACGCATACTGGTGTCAAGGAGATGTTGGAACCAGAGGCAAATCCGAATAAGACAGCATAGACGATTGACAGACCTTTGATGGCCGCAGCTGCAGATTCAGTAGTGGGCGTAAGGAGCGATGCTGGGAGCCAGAATACCAACGATGTGGCAGAGCAAACTGCCAATGCAGCAATCATGCTGTTAAATCGGCCCAACTTGTCGGCCAGCAAGCCCGGAAGCCAGCGACCAATGCAGCTTCCTGCGTTGAAAATGGCGGCCAGCTGGTACGAAAAGGACGGGCTGAACGCACCAGTACTCACCGCAAAGGTGGTGAGGTACGTGATTGGAATGAAGAGCGCCCATTCCATCATGAAGATGCCTACGGTGAGAAGAAAGTAGCTCCTGTGGCTGAAGATTCTAAAATCGGGCCACACCGACTGACCAGGCTTTGGCGGCAGTCGCGAGCGGATGAGGATGCAGGCACCGATACAGCAGAAGAGCATGATGAAAGCAACGATGCGAGTAGCCCATGGGAACCCCACTGTAGGTAGCAGCCTCTCCAAAGCTAGTGGAAAGATGACGCCACCCAGTGACCCTCCAGCTGCAGCAATACCAGTTGCATTGCCTCGCTTCTGAAGAAAGAAGTGACTGATTGCTGCAAAAGCAGGAGTAAAGATCAGCGACGTGCCCAGGCCCCCAAGGACACCAAAGACTAGGAAGAAGTGCCAGTACAAGGTGCATATGCCGAGGAGAAAGTTTGACAGACACAGCAAGATGCTGCCAGCTAGCACTAGGAGCCGCGGACCATGGGCGTCAAAAATGGGGCCGATCTGCAGTCCACAGAAGAAGGACAGAAACACGTAAATGCTGAAGATCCACGAAATGGTCGACTCGCTGTAGTCTTGCAGGTAGTGCTCGGCAATGTAGGCATGGTAGATGCCGACCGTGTTCATCATACCCAACGAGGCAATGAGGCCTAGAAAGGATCCGAGGACAACGGACCAGGCGCCTAGGCCGCCTTCTGGGTAAGTCACCTCAGTATGAGCAGTTGAGGTGATGGATCGGGTTTCCTCATCACGAGGCTGGCGAGGCTTTTCATATCCAGTTGCAGTGCTGTTTGGGTGACTCTCCTTGGAGATGGCTGATGCCGGGGCATTGGCGGTTTGAGTTGGGGCACTTGGGCATGGTGATAGCGTGTCCAAAGGCGGAATGGTGAACTCTGCTTGAGGATAGGTGTTGACTCGAGCTAGAGGGTTGAGCGGGCTGATTGATCCTGGCGTGCTGCCTTTGGGTTCGCTGCTCATACGCGATGCTGAGGTGATATTGGAACAAGGATGAATGGCGTGTGATGAGAATGTGCGCAATGCACGTGCGCGTGAATAAGGTTTGAAAAGAGCTCCTGCACAGTCCCCGAGGTGCGTCCACTTGTACCCGTAAGTACCTCCCAGTCGGTAACACGGGCCGTTGATTGAGTCGCAATTATAGTTCTCCAGTCTTTTTGTGTAGAACAGAGAAGAAAGCCCAGAGGTATAAGTAGGACAGGGAAGAGTGGAGGGGATGACGGCTATGACCAAACGACCCACTTGGCGGCTTCGTCTATTTCTCTCGATGCGGTATCGCCCGCTACCGACGAAGGGTTTTCCGCCATGTTCTTACCAACCGGGCCATGATTCGCCGTAGATGCCGAAGACCAAGACTCGACTGGATATTGGCGGTGAGTTGAATTGGCTTGACGTATTCCGGAAATAATATTTTCGGAGTGAGATGCGGAGTTCAGAGTATCCGGATCGGAGTACTCTAATTTCTTTCTGCACTTCGAAAAGCATTCCAATACGAGTATAAGCATGTGGATCTCAATTACCCTTGCAAAGGTTAAATAATCCCTGGATATCCGTATAGAGTGATGAATGCGCCGTAGACATGACTCCTAACTATTCTCGGCCAAATCCTAGGGCATACCAAGGCCCTTTGCAAAGATTTTTGTCGGGTTCTATGCAGGTACATCTCATGGCGCTTACGAAATTTTAACGTAGTAATCAATCGTCGGGATGGAGTCATGAGTAGCCTTACGAGATAGTAATGAGTAGCATGCAAAACATGTACACCCCGTCACAATTATATTTGGCTCTAATAACATCAACTAAGTTGGGGTGTGGCCTGCCATTCTTTTCTGAGATAATTGATCTGATACGCGGTATAGCAATCAGAGGAAGGAAAAAAAAGTCAAGTCATAATAAGTAAGACAGCCGGAAAACAAAAACGCTCTTTAGTAACAAAAAAACCGCACGCCTTTAGCTCTAGAGTACTTATCCTGCCTAATTTACAATCTACACCATATCTCCAATCACTATCTCACCAAACTAATCCCAACACAAGTGAACGCATACTTCATCAGCCATGCCTCTCCTCCTATAATAGCTCACAAACCTCAACCCCTCAGGTACCAAAATCTTTTAACCAGCCCTAAACATAATAATTCGGGATGCTGTGATGAGGCGGGGAAAAAAAAAGGGGGCACTCAAAACCTTCATCCTCTGCTTGACATTCATGCTGACATGAGATTTTCTCCAGTCCGCTTCACACCCACCGCACCTTTCTCCCCCCCCCCCCCTATATGCTCTTCACGATCTCGCCACCATCATGAAACCCCTTTCTCTCTCTCTCACCCCTTGCAATAACCCCAACTCATCGCGCGCGCCATCTCTCGCCCCACAAAAACTCCTGTGTAACTGCAAATGGGGTCGTTTGGGAGGGGGCGATAAAGATTGTTTTTGGTTGGAAAAAGTCAAAGGTTGTGTGAGTTCATCCTGAATTTACCACACACACACTCTCTCTCTCTCTTTCTTCGCCCTTACTAGCGAATTTGTCCTGAGCTGACCCTTGGTAACACGCACTCCTGTGACCCAGTGTTACAAAGAAGGCGACGCTGTTTTTTTTAACAACAACAACAACAACAACAACAACAACAAATTTCCAAAAAAAAACGGCGAGGTTCATGGTTCAGAATGGATTGAATGTGGGATGTGGGAGTTAAGGGAGCCCCCGCGAGCACCGGGGGGCTCCGGAGCAACCTGAAGAAGGACCCCTCGCTTTGCTCTAGGCTTTTTTTGCAAGAATGTTTGGGTGAGCGCTGCGGCAACATGGTCTGGTGGGCACAGGGTTTTCAATCGTGATGTGATTTTGAGCTACGAATTCCTAGGCATGCCGGGAGTAAAATAATGGCAATGGGCAAAAAATAAAATAAAAACAAGAGGTGATTGTTCTGGATACAATGATTTCACGTAGCAATATATCAATATATCGAAATATTAACCTTGATGACGCCTGGAAAAAACTGGGGGATTTTGCTGCTTTCTCATATGCCCATCATTCCAGCAACACCCTCAAGTCCCTCAAGTCCCCGCCTTTTCAACCGTCCACTCTGTAACCCCCCCAATCGACCACTCCACATCCTCCATCCACCCTCCAAAGCTCCAAGCTCCCAAGTTCTTCGGAAAAAACACTTTCCCCTCCCCTTCCTCCTCCTCCGGCTCATGAACCTGCACCCAACATCCCCTCGCCCTCGGACTCCTCGCCGAGATATCAAACTCCTTCCACTTATCCGTCCCTGGCAGCACCGCAAGCGTTTTCTCCGCATCACGAATATCATACGGATCCACCGTCTCCCCCTCTAACACCTTCTTAACCGCCTCCTTATGTCCCGCTGGTTCGGGGACAGGTGGTTGAACAAGAGCCAAACTGAGAGGAATGTACTTTGTGTTTACCGGCAAGGCGGGAATCCATTTCCAGGGTGTGAGGGTGCAGGCGAAGAAAGGTGGGGTGGAGTCGCCTTCAATGGAGGAAGGCGGATAGACTTTTACGGTGAGAGAGGGGGGAGGGGACGCGCCGGCAGGAGTTGGGGGAGACGAGAAGGAGAAGCGGGCGAGGTGTTTGGGGATGTTCCAGTTTAGGCGGCCGTTGTAGGTGGTGGTGCGTTGGGAGACGTAGATGCGGGATATGCGGAGGGCTTTTGCAGGGAGGGAGGAGGGGTTTGGGGGGAGAGGCGTGGTGAAGTTACCAGGGACGAAGATGATTTCGTCGTATGGGCCTGGAGGGGGATGGTTAGAATGAGTTGGGTGTGGGGTTGTGTACATGTTTGCAGATCCGATCCCCTACTCTTACGAATACGATGGCTTTTGGGACCATATACTTTAGGATGAAAAAGAAATCAACATACCAACAGGCGTCTCACTGTACCTCACCACAATCACCGCACCCAACCCACCCTTGAACTCGCCATTCTCTTTGTCCGCCCACGAAGCTTCAAACTCATCATATGTCCCCTTTGGCAACTCGCTCAGCTTCAGGAAAAGGGAATATGACTCGGCCTTTAGCTTCTCCCATGGAGCCTCAGATCTAGGCACGGGATGGCGTTCCGCGTCCCCACCAAACGTACCGTACGTAGCCATTTGCGGTGGAAGATACGACAAAAAGCGGGGAAGCGTGTGGGGTCAGATGTAGTACTGCAATCCCCAGAATGTACACCTCATATATATCTTTAGAGCACGAAAACACAAGGTTGGAGAGGCCAAGTTGCCAAAAGCTTTATCAGCGCAAGAGCCAAGGAAACGACGTTCGTGGCACTGGTACTAGGCCGGATCAGACCCGAGATCGATTACTTTTGTCTCATCCCTTGCGCTTTCCTATCTCGATCTTCTCCAGGTGGCGTAGTGAAACGGCTGACGATGCATTGCATAAGCGCACGGCGCATGCGATTTGCGAAATCTGGATGGTTTCCGTTGGTGATTACAAGTGTATACCAAAGGGATGTCTCGTTCGGGTGCGCGGTGGCTGGCGGGGGCGGGGGCGGGGGCGGGGGCGGGGAACAGGGAAGGAAGGATGTGAGCGGAGCGGGATGAAGCGTATCCGGCTTGTAGGCAGTGGCTGCGTGGCTTTGCGAGATAGCGGTGATTGGATAGAGAAGAGATGGATGCAGGAAATATATCTAGATGATATTGAGATGATGAGGTAGGGAACGTAGATTAGGGTGAGGATTGCGAGTATGCAAGGATGCCCAAGCAAGAAAGCAAGAAACAGGACTATGCGACCAGACGATTTGGACTCGCGATCAAGATTTCAAGAATGAGACACGGAAATGACGGTTAAAACATGATTTGGTGGAGTGATGGAGGGGTGATGGGGTTAGATGAGGGGGATCTTGGGTCTTGTGTGGAGGAAAGAAAGAAAGGAAGGAGAAGCCCACAACAGCCAAACACCTACACCTACTCTACCATATCTGTTACTCCAAATCTCGTGCGCACAAAAGATGAGTGTCCTGTCTCTCCGAACGTCATCCCTGACGCAAAAGGAATAAAAAAAAGCGTCCTCTATTTTTCTACGTTCCCGCACGTAGCGCTGCAGGCGCACGTGGCTTGGTTGGGATCCTTGCATAGTGGGATAATTGCGTGCATGACATTATATGTGTGACTGTGTATAGCCAGGGGTTCAGAGAGATTGGAGAGATGTGGGAAAACAGGATGGGTAGTATCGGGTTGGTTTTCGGGGGTGTTTCTGTGTTTGTGTTACACACTTTGTTGTGGGTTTACATTGGTGCATGTGAGAATTTGAGAAGAAGGAGATGTAAGAAAAGGCCCGTGTTTCAAGGGCGAGTTAAACTATTATGTTTTCATCCAAAAAAAGATGTAGTTATCCATAATTATTTTATCCATCTTACATGTGGACCCTTCTACTCACGACCCTTTTTTTTCATCCAAATATTTGGCGAAACCCTCATGGACATATTCCGTGTACCCTGACCCGCAGCCTCGGTACCTTTGACCCTTCCCTTAACCCGCAAAACAATCACATTCGCCACCAAATCTCCCATTTCAAATCTCCCCCATCTACTACATTCTAGCCGTCTATTTCCCGTGCTTAACCCTTCTCCAGCCGTTCCCTAAACACTTGACTCGTCGGCCATAGTCTCGGCCAAAGACGGCCAAGAAAACCACATCCAAACACAAAGGGCCACCAAAACCATCACACGTGACAGCCATCATACCCAAACAGGCAGTTGGGGCGCACAAAATGCATGTCATGCAGGCCGTCCAGCCCGCCGGCGGCTATTGCGACGGGCAGTCTAGTAACAGTAGCGTGGGGAGGTAACATGAAGTCGTGTCTTGGCAGGCCAGACATGAGGCGAGTCATAGACACACGTGCGGTATTGCATACATGTGCGTGCGTACGTGCGTGCGTGGACGTGCCGCTTAAAGGACCCTGGGCGCGGGCAAGGCGCATGTGCGCTATGGACACAAATACATTTGTGGGCTTTGATTGCTCCCAGTCGGGCATACTGTTAGTCAGTAAGAACGCACGTGTGTTTCGTGTCTCGTCGACTAGCTGAGCAGCTGTGCTAGCTCTCGTTTTGTTGTTGATGTTTTTCGATTGCCGACTCTTGGCCTAACGGCCGTAACGCCACCCTGGCCGAAAAGGACTCGTGGTCCCTCGAGTGAACATGGAGGAACCTTGTAACTTGTAACAGCAACGTGTTGATACGTGGGATGAACTTTCTCCATTCCATTGCTTACTTGGTCTGTTGTCTGTGTGTCGAAACGGCGGTCAGAAGGCGATGATGGTGAGTGATGAGACGGGAGATGCCTAAGACAAATTGGATCGAGGTAGAGAGTATGTAGAGCGTAGTATTATAGAGATCCCTCTTGAAAACCCCCATTGTTGACTGACTGATTGACTGACTCTGACTGACAAGAAAATCCATCAAGTCTATAACTATATCATACTGAAAGAAAACAAATAAAAACACAGCGCATAAGCGTAGACCTGTTTTGATAACTTTTTGTGACTGCGATTTAAACGCCCATTGTTACAAAGACCCAATGTCTAGAGGAGTCGGAGACAAACAGAAAAGACAATGATGACCCAGGGGATATATTCCGCGTAAAACAAATAAAAAGGACATGGCCACTCTCATTCACCTCTGGTAATGAGCATCAAATCGTGATACCAGGCGTGGCGTGCTGGTAAAGGAAGATGCACCTCTCGAGAGATGTATGTACATGAATCAAAACATGTGGCGGGCCGGCGGGCATTTTTTTTTTTCGTATCCAAACACCAGGGCTGGCTGGCTTGGGTAGGAGATGAGAATGAAAAGATTCTCCCAATCTGAGAAACGCCAGGAGATGCAGATGACGAAGAGGTGAGAAACCAGTCGTGACCTTTTCGTCTTGGATGATAGAAAATGGGTATTAAGAGAAGTAGAGGAAAAGTTCAAGGCATGTGTGGTTTAGAACATGGAAGGGTCTATGCCACCCATTCCAACACCCGCAACGTTGGCATTCTGCAGATTCTGAAGGTTTCCAGTAAGGCCAAGCTTCTGCATGGCCAGCTCGGGGTTGCAGTGGGGTGCGTGGGAGCGGTGGTATTTGAGACCGTTGAGGTTCTTGTACCGCTTGCCACAGACTTCACAGCGATATGGCTTTTCCTTCTCCATGCCCACTGTGCCGGGGTAGGGGATCGAGGTAAGGGGATCGACAATGGAAAATGTGCCGTCGTCGTTCTCCTTGAGCTGCTGGTTCTGGTGGCCGTGCTGCTTGTGGTACTTGAGACCGTTTTGATTCTTGTACGCCTTTTCGCATCCAATGACTGGGCATCGGAATGGCTTGACCTCTTCGGGGAATGGGAATTGGGGGATGCTGGCACCGTTGAGAAGCTGCTGTTCCCGTAGCCGCCTGGCCATTTCGCTCTGGTCATTTCCGCTGAGCTGGTAGTTCTTGAGGGCTGCTTGCAGCTGTGCTTGGTTGAGACCACCGCCCTGCTTGCTGAACAGACGCTTGCCTGGCTGGTCGATTGTGCCGTTGTTGTCAAAAGCGGCCATGCCAAAGTTACCATTGCCATTTCCGTTAAAGTTCATGCCCATGGGCATTCCCATGTCCATTCCCATCATTGGGTTGAAGCCGCCAAAATCCATGTCAAGCTCGGCTGGAGTGCCGGGGTGTGAGGATTCTGGCGAGGTCAAGTTGTGGTTTGCCATGGGCATAGTACCCATTGTTGGCGTGTTGACCGAAGACACGGTGGGGTTATTCTGGAGGTTAAATTGCTGCGAGGCCGAGGGCGTGTTTGGTGATGATGTTCGCATGCCTTGGTGGCTTTGCATGTTGTTGGCCATGTTGACGTTGACGTTGAGATTTGACGGTTGGTTTTGGTTCTGGTTGAACTGATTTTGGACTGGGAATTGTTGCATCGGCTGCTGCTGCTGTTGTTGCTGCTGCTGCTCGTCAATGGAGCCCAGTGTGTCAAAATTGATGTCGTCCATATCCATGTCGTCTAGCGAATCCATATCCTGTACAGTGGACAGGTTGGAGCGGCTGACGGAGCCTATCCGTGGGCGGTGGGCGCCAACTGAGCCCGATCTTTGTTGGAAGCCATTTTGGGTGTTGAAGGGTGCATCGCCCTGAGTCTGGCTGGGCGCGATCGAGTTTGTTGGCGCACCCGATGCAGAGGTGAAGCCATTTGTGGGGGGCTGTTGGGGGCGGGCGGCAGGCGCGTTTGCGTGAGTCTCCTCAAAGTGCTGCAGCAGATCGTGCAGCGAGGCCAGGGTGAGGCCACAGCAAGTAAAATCCTTCATAAAGGCGGCTTCCATCTTGGGCAGATATGACGACGAGTGGAACGAAGGCGAGTTGTTGGCAAAAGGTGCGGGTGAAGTGCCCATCATGATGCTGGGTAAAACGTGTTAGTCGGGTTTTGTTGTGGCGGCCCGAAAGTGGGTGGGGGTAACTTACTCATCGCGAATCCACGAGCCGACCGAGTGGCCGCCCCAGCTCATGCCGCCGGCGAAGCTGCCCATGTTTGTGCTCTCGCGACGCCCGCGATCCTTCATGGTAATGGGCCTGGCGCCGCTGTTTCCGTAAAAGGAAGAGCCGAGCATGCTGATGGAGGGGTGGCGCTCGCTGATGCTGGGACGGGCATTGTGGTTGAAGTCGAAGTTGTTAGGATTCAGCAAACCTGGAGTGGTGGCGAGGTCTGGCTGGGCCTCTGCCTGCTTGAGGGCAGAGGTGAGGTTGGAGGTCTGGTTTGGGGGAGAGTTTGAGCCATAGCGCGGGGGCGTCTGGATGTCAATGGGCGAGGCAGTGGCCATGTCTGCGAAGCCGGCGTGAACTTGAGGCTCTTGCGGGAAGAGCGAGAAACTGCAGTCGCCCGCGTCCTCGAACAAGACGTCCTCGTCTGGTTGGCGGCTAGCGGCAAGCTCGTGGGGCTTGCGGTGCCAGAGGTTGACGAGGGTGGCGGGGGAGTTCTTGTTGACACGACCAAAGTGCGGCGACGAGGGGTGGTCAACAGGCGTGGTGATGGGAGTGCTCGCTGCGGTGGATTCGCGCGGCGAGTGGGTGAGGGGAGGCGGGTGCTCGTATGAATCCAGCTTCACGGTTAGGCGAAGTCAATGGGATATAAGCAGCGGCGGGGGTGCGCGCGGTGTTGTGGCGGGGACTGTGCGAGGCGTTTAGGCGCGGTCCCGGATGACTGTGCGGCGGTGGTGTGGTGTGGTGTGGCGTGGTGCAGGCGAGGATTGGTGCGTGCTGCAACAATGGATGTTGGTGGATGGTAGGGCAGTGGTGGTAGTAGGAGTGAGCAATGCGAGACAGCAGCAAGAGATGTATGTATGTGTGTGAGTGTGTGTGCCTGTAGCAATTCAGGTCCGGCGGCAAATGGGTGTGTTTTAAAAAAAGTACCGATGGCCGTGGGTGAAGCCGGGGCCTGGGGGGGGGCTATATGTTGGCGTGGAAGCGGTGACGAGGTTAACGAGGGTAGAAAGGACAAGCGGCCGACTGCTGGGCGGGCTTGGAGGATCCCTGGCGATGGGTGGGTGGGTGCGGCCAATTGCGGGCTGGCGCTACTGTAACCTGTATGCATCGCCGGCAGCAAAGGTGCAACTCTGACGAAGAGCCATGGCGGGTTGCATGACGAAATGAGCGGCCACACACGCGACTACGATAGAACGGCCGAAGCTCACTGGCGCCCTGTGTGTGCGAGCGACAGGCAC
Source organism: Bipolaris victoriae FI3 (assembly GCF_000527765.1). NCBI lineage: Eukaryota > Fungi > Ascomycota > Dothideomycetes > Pleosporales > Pleosporaceae > Bipolaris > Bipolaris victoriae. The sequence continues at coordinate 31,503 of NW_014575249.1, forward strand.
CCGGCACTGAGGGTGAATGTCATCGAGGGCCGTCCGTGGCGGGGCGGCGCTGCCGGCCGAGGCAGAGGCGTGTTTGGAGCGCGATGAGATGAGACTGACTGAGAGCGAGCAGAGCATGGCATGCACGGCCACACGGTTGGTCGCCCCTACACTACAGCTAGACTGCTAGTCGGATGTGCGTACGATGCACTTGCACATGGACTAGAGCCGGAGCGCCTGTTCGTTCACGTCCTCCGTTGGCATTGTCATTGCCTGCTGCTGCTGCTGCCAGGCCAGGCCAGGCCATCCTTGCTCCGCGCAGTTGTCGCCGTCTTCTAGAAGGACATGCTACTGGACGGAGGGCGGTTGGTCGTAGCTGGTGCTGGCATCCTCGCTGAGCCTGCGCCCGAGTCCGAGCCCGTTTGCAGTGGCGCAGGTGTGATCCGAGGAAATTCCGCCCGCGTGCTGCTGATGCACATGGTGTTGCTGGGCTTGGGTATGCTCATAGTGGCGGTGATCACCTGACCAGGGGGGGCTCCCTCCCAACACGGGCCTGCGAACCGCCGCTGACGCTGACGCTGGCTGCAGACAGACTACTGGTAATACTACATGCTACACGGACACACATGCCAGCTGCTACCGTGGGCGTGTGCGGGCGGTGCTGGCACTGGCATGGTGGTGCGCACAAGAGGGGTCGCGCCACACGACGACAAGATGGCCTAGCCGCAACCAGGCCTACTACTCGGATACTCGTATGGACTAGAAATCTGTTGAAGCACCCGTCGCAAGCATAGCAGCACGCACTGCAATGCTGCCCTCGACGCTGCCGTCGCAAACGTTTCAAGCCAGTTGAGCGGGCAGGTCGGCGCGTTGCATCTGCCCTGGCCGGCCTCGTTTCGGCTGTTTGCCTGTGTTTGGGCTGCTCTTACACAAGCAGCAGACTAAAGTGGCCGCCGCCAGCCTGCCTAGCCCTGGCGCTACAATGGATCGGAGGCCCTGTCCCTACTCCAACTCACCCTAGCCAGCCATGGCCCGTAGTCGTAGCCACTCTCCAGCACCCGCACAAACAACGGCCTCGCTCCAGACGGCCAGCTGCGAGCCTAGTAGCAGAGTCGGTATACAGCCATCCAAGTGTCCTTACTACCATGTGTCCAAGTACTCAGCTACCTATAAAGTAATCACTCAGCCGCAGACTTTCCGAGAATCTAGCCTGCAGCCTAGCCACAGGCACTGTCACTTTCACAGTCACGCTCCCCCGCGCCCTCTCGTATACAGACAGTAGTCAATGCAGTGGCAGGCCTGCTGCTGCTACCAAGCCTAATACCCCATGGTCCACGGCCGCTCGCTCTTGAGCAGTGTCTGGGGCACATGGTGTCGCCTGCTTACGTGCAGCTGCTGAGGAGATCGGCAACAGCCTGAGCCTACGACCCGCAATGTCGTGCTCCTTCTCCAGCGCCCGCCCCATTTCTCATCCATTGCCTTAAAGCATGCCCCCCACGCCCACAGCTGGCCAAATTACCATTGCCTTGCCTCGACTCCTAGTCCGAAACATGGCCTCCCGGCCAGCTGACTGCGAATCTCTGCTGCTACTGTCGACTTGCTCCCTCGACCATCACCGGAGCCCGACCACCCGAGCGCCTGCCTCGCGCCTTCCTTGACCACAGCAAGCCCATCCCTGTCCGCCTGCCTTGATTGGACCCTGCAGCTGCTCCCACGCCCGGCCTCTGCATACACCTAGTAGAGTACACACACTCTCTCTCTCTCACGCACACGCACGCACTCGTTGCACTCTGCCAACAGACGTGTACTCTCCCATTCACCCTCCCTCCCTCTCTCTCTCACACACACACCTTACTACATTCACCCTTCCACCCTTCCCTCCATCCCTCCGCCTATCCATCCATCCATTCACACGCCCTATGCCCCTGTCCCCCAAGCCGGACGACACGTATCTCTCCGTCTCTCATATATGCTCCTTACACATGTACATGTCATCTACATGACCACATACCACGCACATATATACGTACATACTACTACATACATACTACATTCATTCACTCGAGCAATAGCATGCATCCCGTTCCGTCCCCCATTCACACACACTCTCCCTCCCTCTCTTACCCCCCCTCTCCCCTCAATCGCCGCTCTCGGTCGGGGCGCATTTCGTTGGGGCGCGGGCCTCCCGCAGTCGCCTATCACCACCTCCGCCAAGTGGCTGCTGCTCACCCAAAGGCCGACCGGCGCTTTTTCCGTCCAGACTGACTGGCCGACGTCACTCTCGACTTCCCAGTCACAGTCGCCGCCCATCTGTCGTTCATGCAGCCTGCATCGTAAACGGCATTTGGCAAAGTTTAGCCTTACGGCCAGTAGCTGCCGCTGTGCCGTCCATTTCAATCTCACCTGAATCGTCCTCCACTCTGCAACGTCAACACCTCTCTTGCAGCAGGTCTGGCGAGCCGCCCCTCCCTCCCTCCCTCCTTCCTTCGTTTGCAACAGGACCCCAAATCCCTTTGGGAATCCATTGCCAGTCGCGGCTAGCCCTATTCACCGCTAACCGTATAACCGGATGGATGCATCATGCACTGTACATCGACATCTACCATGTACACACCATGTCCCCATCCAATACTAGTGTACCGCCAAGGCTGTCTCCGCTAGACTGTTTCAACCTTAGCCATTGCGCGCTGTGCATCAGCCCTGTTGACGTACTGTGCTTTGCACGCTTTATTCTACTCGTATCTCCCTTGTCGCCCACGCCGTTTCGCTGTCCCATGGAAATGGTAGTCTGGGGTTCCTAAGCACTGCTGCTCCTCGACATCTTGTCAACAAACTCAAACCGCGCGGGGTATACAGGTAAGCATACCTACGATACACACTACCCAGCAACGACAGCTCACCGTCACAACAAGCGTTGACGACGCTTGCATGCGCCCCTCCCCTTCCCACGTGCTTTGAATAGGTAGCCCCATTTCATGTGATATTCAATAAGCTAAACACTTACTTCATCACCTCACCACCGGCTCTTCCCACCAGCACCCCGACCCCTTCCTTCCCTTTACCCTCACCCTCACCCTCACCCTCAACGTCATCTCGCATCGATGCGAGTACGGCTACAGCCACGCGAAAATCACCATTCAAGGTACCCCATTACCACGACCGTCTAGAGCCAATGCATGGCCTCATCACCCGCATCTGATGCTTCACTCTGCTCTGTGCTCTGCCCCACCAGTGTACATGGACATTTGCCTTGTTCACGTTGAATCCCGAGTCCCACTACCTCGAGACGGGTTCACACAAAGTCACCTGGCGCCGCGCCTTGCCCACCCGATACACGCTGTACACGAATCCCCACTCTTGGGCACTATACAGTATGCACTAAGCATTTCATGCTTCTGCACTAAACCGCGTTGTCTGGTCGGTCCGATCACCTATCCACAGTCACGTGTCAATGGCGCTAGCATTGCACCCGATATGGGGAAACTCCAAAGGCCAGGCGTGTACCCGTTGATGCGCAGCCGGGGTCGCCAGCGGTACAACCAAAGACGGCTTCCCGATTCCGTCTTCAAGGATTTGTACCTTGATAGCTGAAGCAGCATGATGTAAACCCCGGTCCGTTACACGACGTCTTCGGCCCTTCATCCATGGACTGCACAAACACCCCATCGGGCCCTCTGACGTCACTTCCGATGTTGCGGCTCGCTTTCCTATACCACGACTCGGAAGATAAGACCAGACAAGAGGTTGAAAACGGGGGCAACAATCATCGTCAACCAGGTTCCCCTTCCTGATCGACAATCTGCTATACGTCAAATCACTACCAAAGCGTCCCGGAAGTGATAGGCATCACGACGATGCAAATCCACGCGTCCCTCCTATCACGATAGCTCGCCGTATTACTTCACGCGCGCCGTTGGCATTACGACATGTCCTCGCCGCAAACGGCGCGGGTGCGGTACTCCTTACCCGTCGCTGTCGCGGAGCCGCAACATATGACGACAAATACCGAACCAAATTGCTCAAACAGGCAACATGACGAATTCTAGGCGCGGCGATCGCTGCAGTCCATCAATGGAACGTGTCAGCCCCCCAAGACTATCCAGTGGATTGGTCTGCATACCTGACTTGGTATGTATCGTCGATTTGCTCAACCACGACACTGTTTTTAATCTACCACTCCACCCTCATCATCAAAACATCGCATCCACCCACCCCGTGTCAAGATTTGTCTTGTTTCATGACTCTCCTCAAAACACGTCATTTGACTGCGCTATTATTGCTCCAAATAGGCCACATCCCGATGACGTTTAACCAGTAAAAACAACCACCCGCAGTCGTGCGCTGGTTTAGTTGACACAAGATATCGAACGTTATCGCCCGGGAAGGAGTATCTATCAAAGCGCGGAGTATCTATCTCTGTAGGTATCGTGGGACCCTCAGCACATGTGGACTTATAACCTTAGCTTATAGTCTTCCGCAATCGTGGAAAACGCACAACCATCACAAACGACCGTATTGTTCAGCCAACTTTTCACGACTCGTCGCTCCGCATCACTAGCCATGGAAACCGTTTTGCAGCGGCATCCGGGTGCAGTAACCGATGTGACTGTCACCTCACCACGCTCCGGTTGCCAACATGCAAGCGTAACGTAACATTAATGTGTCAGAGAATGGAATCGACAATACTTTGTGCCCGGCCCAGTCCGAGCGCAACACCACGTCGGTTTCACATGATTACCCCCATGTGCCATGGATATACGCATTGAACAAGTGGAATGGAAAAAAACGGAGAAATCCGATATAGATGTCGGAAAAGGGGCATTTAGGATATGCCGGGTTTGTATCCCATTTGCTAGCCACCTCTCATTGTCACGACGGAACAAATTACTTTTCATGTTCCTAGAGAGATACACAGATTCTCTTGACCACCACTACCGATCTCTCGTTCCTATCATCTCACCGGATGCGATGAAAAATAATGATCGATATCTAGCATACTGCCAAACGCATCATCCCACTGCCTCTTCCATCTGTCTCATCTCGCGCCTGCCCATTTCATCTTGATCAATAGTCCCATGTTACTCACCGTCGCATCTGCACACCTTTATCTCCATACCTCTCCAACCACTGCTCTCGTGATCTTTTGCTGTAAACCACTTCAACACTCCCAACTCTCACCATATACTTTCACCTATCGTGGGCACGTGACAGTGCATAATGCTTCTTCACCAGCGGATGAGTATCCACACAACTATCACCTGGGAGGTACTACATCATAGGCACCCAGAAGCCCTAGGCTTCGCCCATCTGCACACCCTATGATAGGTTTATATCGCCATTAAATGCCTAAGTCAATCACCATCTACTTCACTTCGCTTCGCACTGGCGTTGCGCTTCTTCCGACGACAACGGCAAAAGAAAAAAGTCCTCAGCGCGCACTTAGCTGTGTGGGGGCCTACTTGGACGAAATATAGTGGGCACTAGACTCTCAACACCCATACCCTTGTGTAGATGACTATCCATTTACTTTCGTTTCCATATTAGACGGAATCAATGTGCATCTAAGATACCCCCCACCCCCCTAAAGGTCCTACACACATTCCAAACCTCAACACCAACACACGCATCTCTTCAAACTCTCCTCTCTTCTCTCCTCTCCTCCATCACCCATTCACATTCACGTACACAAAACCCACCAAATCATTAGAATGGAAAAGAAATGTTCACATTTCTAACTATATAACGACTTCGTAAACTCAATCTATGCTCTCTCTCTCTCTCTCTCTCTCTTTCTCTCTGTTTCTTGTTTGCTTTGTGGGGAATAATACTTTGCATCAAAGCCAAAGCCAAAAAAAAAAACATCGCTACGCTGGAAACGCAGTCAGGAATGTCAAAAAAAAACAAAACAAAAACGCTGTTGACGCAACGTAATGCAACGCTTTTGAAAACAACAACATTAAACAGGGCAGAAACGTTCAGATGATAACACTAAAAATCTTTATCCGTTGGATACAACCTCTGGTGTTTCGAGGGCCATCAGTGTAAAAAAAAAAAGAAAAAAAAAGAGAAAACAAAAAGGGCGAAAACGAACTACTATGTCGTCAACGCTCTAGGCAAGTTCCATCTCATTCAAATGACTCCTTCTCAAACTACTGCGTCCACTATTCGGCGCCCAGCTCGTTCTGGCCAGGACATCTCGCCTAGGATCAAGCATGCCGTTGCCAGTCTCCGGGCTTGCCATTTGGCCCGCGTACTGGAATTGCATGGGGCGTTTGCCCTTGCCGCCACCAGGCAGCACGACCGACGACGACGGCGACCGCATGGGCGCAATGTGCGTGCCGGAATACGTTCGCGTGGGGCGCGGGATGACGGGGAGAGCCCACTCGTCGCTTTCGGAGGTTGCGTATTTAGTAGATGCGCCTGCGGAGCCCGGTTGTGTGTCCCAGGGTTCTGATTCCCAGGGGAGGTCGGGGGAGTAGGCGGAGGAAGGGCCAGAGGGGTCTTCGTCGTCGATGTAGACGGACGAGAAGGATGTAGCGGCTGATGCGCGATGGGCAAAGGGACGACGTGGGTGCATCATCTTTTCCATTTGAGGGTCGAAGATGCTGCTGCTGGCCGTTGTGTCGATGGTGTCGCGCTGCGGCACGGTGCGTGTGCGGCGGAGCGACAACATGCGCGCTGGGTTTCTGGGTGGCGGGGTCTGCTTTTCAAAGTCGAGCATTTCGTAGAAGGACTTGCCGATCCAGAGCATTTGCTCGTGTTCGCGGAGGTAGCGCTCGCCGCCAAAGGATTTTTGCACAATGTTGCGGGCCATCATGCCGAGTTTGCGGCGGTGGTCGGATTTCTCGTACATCCGACGGGTGATGATTTCGACGTCCTTGGGCGTGGGCTTGTGGGGGAGGACTGGGGCTGCGACACCAGGGCCGTCTTCGGCGTACTGGGCCCATTCGTCTAACATGGCGAGGAGGTTGATCTGAGCGCGAGCCAGGCCGTATGCATCGTTGGGGGCAACGACTTCGCTGTACCGTTTGCCATCATCGGGATCAGTGAGCACGCGTAGAGATGCACCCACGTCAGTACAGACAACAGGGGCTCCAGTCAACGCAGCTTCTCCGAGTGCGAGAGGTAGACCTTCGGAAACCGATGAGTTGAGGAACAGCCAGGTGTTTGCAAGAACCATTGCCGGATCCGCTGTACCGCGCATAGTGACGTTCTGACCCAGACCCTTACAGGCGAGAATCTCTTGACATTCGGAAGAATAGACGGGAGATTTGTTGAGAGCACCGTAAATGTCGAGCTTGTAGTCTTTGAAACCCCATTCGTTTGTGATAATGTCGGCGGCCAGCAGAGCAGTCTTGATGTCCTTGGCAAACCAGACATGGGACAACATGGTCACTGTTGGTGTCTTTGCTTTGATTTCCGTGACTGGAGCAAACTTGGTCATATCAGTGATGCCGTTGACAATAGGATCAACCTTGCGCTTGAAGACGTTGCGGTGGGTGAGCTGTCCTTTTGCGCTTCCAATTTCAATTTCCCATCCTGGGTTGAAGAAGTCTGAGGGCAAAAGAATTAGTTGAGACTGACAGACTTGAAGGGTGTATACATACCTGCACATGGAAGGATCTGATCGGCGTGATGAAGAATGAGACACGAGGTCAGCTTCATCAGGCCCAGCAGCGAATTTCGGATAAACGGTGGTAGAGTACACATGGCCGATGACAGGTAGAGGTTAGTCTCACGCCAGGAGATGGCGTGATCCCAGATCTGAAGGGTACAGTTGCGCTTGAGCTTGCAAACGATACCATAAGACGCGGAGACACTGTGGTGAGAGGCCTGGAAAACATGGGGAATCTTGTCGGGGATTGGAATGGAGAAGATGAAGAGATCTATAAAAGTTAGTTTCGCTCAATATATACTGGCAAGTTTACTTACACCTATACCACAGTTCCAACGCAGTGTCAAAGTGACCAAGTGTTGGCAACTCGGTACGGAACCACTCGTTTGCTGGTTGGGCATTGGGCATGTCGTCTGTCAGCCACAGCTTCCTCCACGAGTCTTTGACGATGTCGCTAGTCCAGACCTCTTTCCAGTGGCGTGAATCTTGGAAGTACGTGTTGAGGTTAACCAAAGCACGAGTTGCCTGCTTGACATCTGCCGAAGTCATGGTAGTGGCTCGCGCTCCGCGAACAAGAGCGGTCAGTGTGGGAATGAAGTTTGTCTCAATGTCAGTCAAAGTCGCTGCCTTGACGAGATGGTCAACCTCGCTGTCTAGCTTGTTGGTGAACATGCCATGGTTGGGATGCATAAAGTCCAGACCCCATAGAGGAATGATTTTCAGGGACTCGACGTTCTCTTCAGTCTGGTGCTTTGGCAGTCCAAAATCATTAGCTGATTCGACGACCATGTGCCATTTGATAGTGCGAAGGTTGTTGATGAGATCTCGGCGACATGCTGAGACACCACCACCTTCGTTTGGCCAGGTTCCAGTATCGACAGCAATGACGTGGAGCGAGTTATCGGTATCGCGTTGCAGCGCCTTTGTCCTGGTGAAAACGACAGCATCTCCACCCTGACCGAAACTGAATAGATCGCTCATTCGAATAGCTAGAGGGGTCCATGCGCTGATATCGCTAGTGAGATCTGAGCTGGCCATGATGGCATCGGCGTGTAGTGCAAGGTAGTCTTCAGCTTTGACGAGACTTCCACGATCACGGCGTCTCCAGTAAGGTCTTAGCAGAGCCTCCTTTCGGATCAGTTCCTCATCAACCCAGCGAATGACGACTCCGTCAAGGTCATTACGTTTCTTCCAAGCCTTCCAGAGATGCGAACGGGCTCGGGAGGTAGAGATCTCTTGCTGCTTGATGTTCCTTCGGAAAAGACGGCCCAAGAAGTTCGAAGTCGGAGTTTTGAATGCCAGCAGAGGGTTTTCATCAGCGAACGTGCAGCGAGTGGGCTTCTTGAGCACGCCGAGCCAATCGTGACGGATCATGTCTGGTGTATCGACCATGATACCGTTGAGCTTAGTTGTGATCGTTGGATGGAACTTGTGATCATAAAACCATGTGCATTCGTAAACGTCGGCACCTTGGACGAAGGTCGCTTCGTGGACACGTGGAGTAGGGATCCAACGCTCTGTCTTCTCGGCATGGCGAACAGGAGGCGCGCACCAGCTGACATTGGCAGACATATGTGGAAGCACGAACTCAGCGCGAAGAAGTTCATCGTCGTACTTGGCGTTCTTTCGGTAATGGTATTTGAAGCGCACCAAGTTGTTGTGGCTGATGTAACTTCCAGATTCAATGTGACCCTTGTGGTTGTACAAGACCTTTGATCCGTCGTTTTCGCCCTTGCCGCAAATACGGCTGAGGGGGATCTTGGTTGACCTTACTTTGGAGATTCTGACCTTGTTTTGCGCTGGATTCGTTTCGTATTCGTAGGTAAACTCATTGGTGACGGAGCCATTCTTCCATTCTTGTCGTAGCTTGATGCGCATTTCTTTATCGTAGTGAGAAACACGAACCTGACCCCAAGTCGGCTCGGTCTTCAGGGCGCCTGGATAGAAGATCAATTTGAAGCCGCCGTCTTTGTCAGGGTGAACGAAAGCTGTCTCGGTCTCGCCGGCACTTTGGATGACCAGGCGGTTCTTTCTCTGGATGATCAAACTTCCCTTGACGGTTCCTGCCAGGCCTGCAATATCTTTGCGACGGTGGTAGAGGAAGAACGGTAGAGCTATGGACATTGCACGTCGGCTGTATATCCACAGTCCTGTAAGGAGAAACGTAGTCGGCTTGGCAACAATCCATGGTTTGTGCAGCAGTGCCCCGTTCAGCTCACGCTGATACTCGGGATCGGCCATGCACGCCAGAACAAAGAACTTTACCCATGTTCCGGCAGAGTGATAGACATAGGCAACCGGAAGGCGAATGTATTCAGTAAACAAGCTAAACATCGAAACAGCGGAACGATTGAGGACCGGGTGGTACGCCGTTTGGATATCCGCAGTGACTTGGCGATATTCTTTGTTGGAGATTGATTGATCGCCTCGATTCCTGAAGTAGCTATACTTGACAACCGACAAGAATGCTCCTAGATCATAGCGTGCGATGACTGAGAGAATTGTACAGGACTCTTCGGCGCGGATGTTTTCATGGATCCAGGATAGTTCCTTGTTCGTGTAAGGTGCTCGGATACCGAGACAACGTCGGAAAAACAGTCGTCGTATATCCAATGGCAAGTCATCCCACTGCGTTTCACAGTCGAATCCAAGGCACAAATTTCGCAGAAGCTCTTTGCGACAGGCTTTTCCATACACCAAAGCGTCTTGCCCTGCGACCAATGCCGGCATCGAGCGTCTGTTGCACTCTGAGATAGCATATTGCTCGCCGTCGTTCTCCCTGCATGCAAGGATAGATTCCGCAATCTCAGCTTGTGAGTGCGGGGTCTCGAGGAACGTTTCCATGCACGCGTGAAGTAAAGTTTCGGCAATAGCAGTGCAGTTGCTGCTCACATTCGTTTGGCCAAAGCCTGGGCCCTTCGCATCCGATGTCATATATAACGTCAAATGACCATCGGCAAAGTGCGAAATGGCACGAAGATCGTTATTGAAGTTGACGACCGTCTGGAGAGGGACAATGAAGACATCGATTTGCCCATTTCTCCAAGCTGACACGATTCGCTGAATTGTTGACGGCATGGCCGGGAACGCTTGTAGAGCAAGCCTTGAAAGACTATCGTGATTGCATGATAGCAGCAATGCAATGATTTGATCACCGGGTTGACCAGCTGGATTGACACGGTATCTGTTCTCTTTTGGAGCAGCTCGAATCATGTTGCAGTATGCGCGGAGCTCACTTTGACTGTATTCGGAATCGCTGTTGCCGCTATTGTAGGCGTGGAACTTGTCATTCATCAACGACTCTGTTCCTTCATCAGGTTGCCCATTCACGGCATTTGCTGCCTTCTTGGAACGCTTGGCTGTTGGAAATGATTCCGAGACCCATTTGCTGAAGTCTAGAACTTCTGGCATGCCTAGTTTGGCAGTTCGGAATGAGAGAAGGGCTGCTGTCCAAGTTGACGCGCCAAGAGCGATAATCCTGTCGTAAAGGAAACCAGGGAAGACTGCCAAGAGTACGTTGCCTACTATCAAACCAACCACGACAGCTGCTAGCAGTGGCATGAGCGCATGCGGACCAGAGAAGATCTTGTTGTACTGATACAGCAATAGTCCAGTGTAAGCACCAACGTAGGACAAGAACAGGGTCAGTCCAATGGACGAGCTGTTGAAGATCCAGATGAGAGCAGTGCAGAAAGCAAGTGCCCATACATGGACGCCGATGAAGCGACACAAGGTATTGAAGTAGAGATGACGCCTGAACTTCAGATCGTTGGCCTTGGCTTGTTTGATCTGTTGCGTGTTTTCAATTGAGATGGGTGCCATCTGCTCCGACAAGGTGTGCAGGTGCTGAGCCTTGTAGTCGAGTAGGACAGCTCCAATCAGGTAGTACGCGAGTCCGAAACCGACTGATAGGCGGAATGCCGTGTCCATCTCACCTGCAAAATCGTATGCAAGTCCAAGGCCGGCTGATAATTGGATAGGTGTATCTACTCCTGGCATATCCACTGTTTGGCCCCCGTTCAATATGTCCAACCATCGATCCATGAGTGCGACTAGGAAGTAAAGAATGCCGCAGTAGATTTCATCACCTGCTGTTCGCCAGTGAATGAAAGAATTGTGGAGACGAATTCCCTTCTGCGATTGTTGCATACTCTCCAGCGCGACTTGGGTTTCGAGGTTCCAAGTCGAACTGTACGGAATAGGTCGCTTGGTGTCCGTTATGCGAGCGTACCAATCCAACAAGAAGATAGTCGAATCCCAGCAACCAGCTAATTGTTTCACGAAGCTATCTTTTGTAGATTTCTGCCAGAAATGACGTCCATGTTCTTTCAGTACAGCTTCATGAAGAGCGTTGCGGCACAATGCCAGAATGGCTGGTTCACTCATGCCCTGGAAGATGTCCGGCTCGCTGAAAGACCCCTCTGAAGAGGCAACGAGGGATCCGTCCGCGACAGTTGATGTAGCTGCGCCCTTGCTTTGGCTTTTGTTTTTGAGAGCGACTGCTTCCTGCTCCCTTTCAGAGTGCAATTTCATGTACCAGTTCTTGATATCTGAATCGTTGAGTGTCTTGATGTTGTGATACCAGGTCACCCATTGGGTTGCCACGCGTCTGGTGCCAAGAATCAAAAGGGTAACGAAGATGTATAGAACGCCCAGATAGAGGTAAACGTCATTGCCTTTCATCCCAATGAAGATGGTAAGAATAGGGGAGATTACCAAGGTTGGAATGACCATAATGATGATTTTTCGGCCATTGAGGAAACTGGATCCAGGAATCTGATACGTGGAAAGCACAGCCAGGACGGTCAGGTATGTAGTCAGGCCGAAGAGGTAGAAGAAGAAGACGGCGCCGTGACCAGGTCCCGATACAGCTGAGATGACAACGAAGCCAAGAAGACATCCGGCAAGAGTGAAAGCCAGACCGCCAACTAAGCGTGTGAGGACAAACATGTTGGCTGCGGAGAAGGCCATGGAGATGAGGTAGTATGTGCCACCAATAGAGATCCATGTTCCGATGGCGCCAGAGAGTAGCAATGAGCACATAAGTGCCAGCGTAGCATAGTACCTCTCGTCTTCAGTCATTCTCACACTTAGGTAAAGGCCGTGACCAGTAGTTGAGAGAAGCACAATATCGACAAGGGCAGGAATTGCAAAGACACTCAGGAAAGTAAAGCGACGATAGGCAGGCATAACGGAGGCCTTCTGCTCAGGATCGATATCTGTCTGGGCTGCAGCATAGGCGGAAGCAAATGAAGGCGCATTGAAGATCCACATCGGAGGCTGGTGTTCTTCTTGGTTATAGTAGGCCCTGTGCTTCTCCGATAGCAAGATGCCCATGTCGCTAGGCTTGATATCGAAATAAGCTTCACATCGAGATCCCAGCGCAAACAGCTCTGCAAATGCCGCACTCTGATCGGAATACTGGTTGAAGAGTGGGTTCCTGTCTGAGACCTCAATATAGACTTCTTCGAATCCGGCTTTCCTGGCTGCACAAAAGATGCAGAAAAGCACGAAGTCGGCTGCCGAGTCGAGTGTTCCCCGGCTGGTAATGTCTGTGATGGCTGAAGTGATGGTATCAAGCTTCTGGTGATCTCTCCACCATAGTATGTTAAGAAACACCTCGTTGATGTGTCTGAAGAGTTGCAAAGCTTGCGCCTCATCGAGGGTTGGGACGCGCGAGAGTCGATACCATTTGAGTTTCGCGCCCACTAGCTCCTCATCGGTGACTTTCTCACCAATGTAATCTACGTTGCTCAGTTGCTTAAACTGATGATATGTAGGTACATCAATCAGCAACTCTTTGCAGCGTTCGCGAATTGCAGGGAGAAGCGAGCATTCCTCTTCCCATTCTGAGTAGCGGATATGCTGCAAGTAATTTAGAAGCTCTGAGGACGAAAGAAGATCCAGATCTTGAACCAGACGATCCGGTAGTCGTTCTGGTGAAAAGGATCCGTCGGCAAATTCGCTAAGGCCGTATTCTGCAAGGAAACACTGGTACCTCGAAAAGCCCATCATACTTAGATATGTGTGGAGCAGAACTCCTTTGACATCTTGTACGGACTTGGAAACATATATGATGATAGCTTTAGTGCGAGGGTCTAGTTCCCACACTCCCCAGAATGAGGCGCCGTTGGGGGTGTGAAATCCTGAATCAAGTGCAGAATATGCTTGGAAACGGTATGGGTCAGCACCGTCCTCAACAGCATGGTCCAATGCTTCTACGAGAGCTAGGATAGCCTCTCTCATAGTAGGCACGAGATTCAGAAAGTGGCTGCTGCTAGAAGCGAAGCGGCTGAGGGTTGCAGAAGTTGCACTGAACTGTTCTACGGGGAGACGGGTAAGCAACTTGAGATCTCGCAGATGCCGTTGTGACTTGAGGACACGATCGAAATCTGCTTTGGAGGCATCGATACCGATTGGGAAGCATCCCAAAGATGAATATGGTGATCCGTCGAAAGAACATGAAAGTGGGTTGTCGGTGTGCTTTTCTACTGCCATGGTCCAGTCGAGCCCCAAACTCGTGGGTGATGAGGGTTCGTGGGGGACCAACACTCCATTCTCATCAACCTCGGGATATTCAACAGTAAGTGTAAGTGTACTGGATGAGTCGTCGTCAGGCATGCCTCCATCAAGGCCGGCGAGCGTGTCAGCCAAGAGAGGGAAAATCTCTTGTAGCGGCACGTAGTCATCAAAAAGGCTGGAAAATCCAGGCGAAATCGTACGAGCAGTTCGGTACTTGTCATGGACATCCATAACCTTTCGAGTCTTCAGCCACTGGAAAGCGGCCAAGGGTTCCTCGCAGGGGCTGACATCGTAGATGTTTGTGAGAGCGCACTGCCGTGGGAAGTAGGGCACTGCGCCGTGATAACTGCACCACATGTGCGCTCTTCTGAGAACAGCATGCGAAAGCTCGGCATTATCATCCACTGTATCCCACATCATTGTGACAAACGAACGTTGGCAAGCTTGGGAAACAAAGGACCGAGTTGTCGTCTTCATCTTGTCCATGTCGAAGAAATCGCGGCGCTCTCCATTCGACTTGATTGTACCGTTGCGAACTACTACGCCGGCAAAGAGTGAGAGATCGAGCTTCTTCACACCGTCCAAGAAGTCGGGAGCGCCGATCTCCAGATAGCTATCCAAGCCATGGGCTGAAAGAAGTTTTGTGAGGCCATGGAGCAAAGCGATGGGAACGCGGTCGCGCCATTCGGAGATGAGAACACCAGTGAAGTATCGCTTCTGGTCGGGTCGTCGCAAGTTCTGTTCAATTGTGCACGACAAGAGATATATCGCTTGTGACAGGTCCAACTCGGTGCCCTTTGTGGCCGAAGTGATAACATGGGATAGATCGAGTCGCGCGATGATGTAAGGTCCCATGGGAACATCATCATTACTGACGGCATCTAGGACACCAGTCTGTCGGTAATCCAATACGAGGGCCTCCCATTGCGACAGGACCTGTGCCTCCTCTGGAGTGACTGGGGTTTTCAATGCGCCAAGGTAGACGCCAAAAGATGAAGGTTTCGCGGGGAGCGCGTGCGTAACGCGAATGACGCTTGAGCTGTTTGACAAGAGATGAATGCGCTCTTGTACGGAGCGTGGCAAGGCAGTTTCATCTTCATCTTCCTGCAGGATCTGTCAGTGTGGGCGCGCATGTCGGTGCAGCGACTTTTCTTACCTTGAATACTTTTCGAAGTGAACGATAAGTAGACCATACGAGAGCGACAAGGCCGACAAATCCGCTAGCAGCAATGATGGCAATGAGAGTCCAATCCCACCAGTCGCGGATTCGCGTGCCATCCTTGAAGGCTTCGATACCTAGAACGTCGGGCTTTGCCATGGTTGCGACGGCGTGGACCTGGTCCGACTACAAGGCATACGCCTATGCTGACAGTTGTGATCTGAACAGACTTTACAGTTTCTCTATGCTGGGCAGGTGACCATAGGCATTGGGCATAGGGTGGGTTATCAAGTAAAAAACAAGAGGGCGACAGCCCGCTGCATGGAGAAGTGGTGTCACAACGAGGGCGAGTCGACGGCGACGACACAACAAGAACGGCAGGCAAATGCAGGCAGTCGACTGGTGAAGGCCAGCTGAGAGCTGATCAAGAGGTGCATAGTGTGCTTCGTATGCCAGAGTACAGTCAGGTGTTAGTTAGGCGTCGATCTGGCAGTGCATTAGCAACCATGACCAGTGGCTAGCCGAAGCAATGTCCACTGCAGGATCGGCAGCAGTCAGAGAAGACGCCTTCATCCTTCGAGAATATGGCAATACGGCGCTTGGCGGGTGCTACAGACGACAGTGAGCCGGCGTGATGAGCACGAAGCCTTTAGGCCGGGCATAGGCAAAAGCATGGACATAGTGCACTAGCGGGATTATAGTGGCCAGATTCATCTATCCCGGACACGAAGGGGGACTGCAAGCCGACCAAAGCGGGATCCTAGGTTCGGCGGACGGTGGATCTTGGTGGCGACGTGGTAAGAGTGGTGGACAGGAGGAACCGTGGCGAGCGAGGCTGACATGCCCAGGGTTTCCCTCACCCTGGCCTGTGCGCGCTAAATTTGGCCCTCCACTTGTAGCGTCCCGCTCGGCACGCATTTTAGCCTAACCTCCTCCACACTACGACGTTAATATCAGACTTCATCTAATGTGGCATTCGCTCCGGCCTTGTCTCCGGCGCTCATGCAAGGCAAATGCAACAGGCTTCTTGCCCTGGCCCTGACCCTGGCCCGATCCACCACAGGCTGACTGCAGCCAGGCGCCTGCTGGGACAACAGGCACACCACTAACGTAGACAGTGGCCAGGGATCTTCTCAACATACGACTCCCTCCACCCACTTACGTACAGCATGGGCCTGCACCCCGGTCCTCTACTCTAACTACAGCCTGAGCATCATAGTAGCAATCTCTTCAATCTCGCTCTGCTAAACTGCCCCGGTACGTACCCAGCGACCTGGTTGAATCCAAGCCGAGAGTTAAAGTGTGATCCTACTATGTGCTTGTTCTTCACGATCCACAGCGGCGGCACGGTATTTTTCACGTGGCATACGCCTCTTCTCCTCGAGCGGCATCACCTGAGGATTTGGCAATAGTGTGCTGGCCAAGGTTAATAGTACGCCCCATTCCATGTCAGCAAGCTCCTCCCCGGTTTTACGACCTCCACGATTTTGAGAGGCGTCAAGCTGAACTCAATGCCGTGGTACGCCTGAGACTAGATCCGACTACAAGTCGTAACTCTCAATGTGGTGGAAACAAAAATGGAAAATCAATAGTCCCTTGATCATTTACCGCATCTGGACCGTTATACTCGAGGTGACCTATGGGACAAATTTTGCCGAGACTTCTTTATTAATATGCCTAGATTCCTCAGAGACAGCCACTTCAAGCATCCATTGTTTCACTTCTTTTTTAATCATGTCGTCCTATTCTCGCTCGTTATTGCGAGCATGCTTAGTCTCCTCGCTTTCTCTGCTGCAACCAGTGTCGGCGTTTGTGGGAAGCGCAACTGTCTCAAGCACTGTTTTGGTCATCGCTCGCGATGCTACTTCCGCGCTTAACAGCGCCTCACTTGGTCTTCAGGGCTATGGCATACCCTATGAGACCCTAGTTGTCCCTCAGGCTGGTATTGCCAATCTTCCCCTTCTCAATGCCTCTGCAACAAATGGCAACTACGGTGGTATCGTTGTTGTTGGCGAAGTTAGCTACAACTACGACAACTCGTACCGAAGCGCCCTTACAACCGATCAATGGAATCAGTTGTACGCTTACCAGACCAACTTTGGTGTGAGGATGGTCCGCTTGGATGTCTTTCCTACCACTGAATTTGGTGTGGTTAGCACTGGTGGCAGCTTGGACGATCAACCAGTCACCTTTACCAATACAAGTGGCTTCCCTTCGGCCAATCTCAAGACGTAAGTGCAAACAACTCCTTGGCTCTAATTGCCACAATGGGCAGTGATCTCTGCTCGACTTCCACAAGCGGTGCGGGTGGCAAACATTGACAGGCAAAAACATAAGATGCAAGCAGGACTAACCATGATGACAGGGGTGTGCCGATAAGCATTGCTAGCATCTACCATACTCCGGCCACAATCACAAACTCTTCGATTGCGTGGGAGTTTGCTAGCTTTTCCAATGCTGGAACTGCTGCAGTCATCAACCAGATTGGTGCACGCCAGCAGATGGCATGGTTTCTTCCGTTTGCGCTAGACTGGGCGCCATCCAGCAACATTCTGCAGCACGCGTGGATCACTTGGATGACCAGAGGCCTCTTCCTTGGTTTCAGGCGAATCTATCTCAGTACGCAAGTTGACGACATGTTCCTGGAGACGGGCTTGTACCGTCCAGCAGGCCAAAACTACCGCTGCACGCCACAGGATCTTACGACCCACGTGACATGGCAGGCTGCTCTTAACGCAAGGCTGCCGGCGGGATCTGAGTTCTTCATTGAGATCGGCCACAACGGCAACGGTGACATTGAAGCATCTGCATACACGGATCTAGGCCAGACACGCTGCAACCCTCCCCAGGCTATTGAATATTCTGATCAGCCTGACGGCAGCCCAGAATACTCCAAACCCCCTGGCACCGGTGTAAACATCTGGCCTACGACACCCACTTCATACACCTGGAGTCTTCAATGTGCCCAGATTGATCCGCTTGAGAACTGGTTTGCAGTGACATCAAACCGCGACGCTTTTGCCCATATCTCTCACACATTGTACGTATACAATTGCTACTAAGACGCTGATCGCTGCTGACAAGACACTAGCTCACACATGGACTTGACCAATGCCACCTATGCGGACACATCAAAGGAAATTTCCTTCAACAGGGCCTGGCTGAAGCAAGTCGGACTCGACGCTGCTAAGCGATGGAGCACCAAGGGTCTCATTCCACCAGCCATCACTGGTCTGTTCAATGCAGACGCCATCAAGGCATGGATGGACAACGGTATCACCAATGTGGTTGGAGACAATACCCGACCACGTCTCCGCAACACGCAGAGCTCGTTCTGGCCATTGGCCACAACGACGTCGTTCAATGGGTATGCTGGTCTGAACATTATGCCACGTTGGGCCACTCTGATCTACTACAACTGCGATCTCCCAGCCTGCACTACCCAGGAATGGATTGATACATCAGCTGGCGCCGGCACCTTTGACGATCTATTGGCCAACGCCCGGGATACGGCGATACGCAATCTTTTCGGGCTTCACTGGGATCCGTAAGTCGTCCGCCCGTATCCGCTTGAAGAAAGTTTACTGAGACATCACGCAGGTACATGTTCCACCAGGCTAACATGCGGGTTGCGGACGTGCCAGCGACTACTATTAATGGCAAGTCTGGCCAATACTCGCTACTCATGTCGTGGCTCGAGGTTGTGACCACTGAGATGACGCGCCTGTACGTAAACCATGGTCGTATTCGATTAAGCAATGCTGACACACCCGCTCTAGGACGACCTGGCCCATGAAGACGCTTAAGCATGACGATATTGCGCAGCAATTCCTCAACCGACAGACGCGCGATCTCTGCAGGCCTAGCATGACCTGGAAGACGTCGACCAATGGTGCCAGCATCGAGTCTGTGAGCGTGTTCACGGCAGGCGGAAACAGCTGCGGTGCAACTATTCCAGTGACGGTGCCAGGGTCAGTAGCAGACTCGACTGGCGCGACCAGGGAGCAGCTAGGCAGCGATCCCTTGACGCTGTGGGTGTCTATGAGTGGTGCGAGCAGGACATACAGGCTCTCGTCGGCATTGCCTCTCTAGGAGGGCGTGGCGGACTTTCAATATTTGTTTGCATTGTTAGTGATTACATTATGGCTACAAATGTCTAATAGGAATGCTTGAACACGATATTCACGAGAGCTATGAGTGGGTCCGTTAAGAGAAAAACCAAAACTTATATGCCGCCTGACGATGCGATGCTACATGTTTACTTTTTACTGGAGTGGTGTTGGCGCAGCCTTGCAAGGGTTGGACCGGAGTTTAAGCGGTCAGCATTTCAGGCTGGCTGCCAAGTCGCTTCGCTGTTCCAGCCACCACACACGCACACACACAGACTGGGGGCGAGTATCGAAAACGCCATATCCTCGGGACGTTTTTGTATAGCGCCCCCGGTCCGTTTGAACGACAGGCGCCACTTTGAAACTGCTAATGCATGCTTGGACACGGTTCACCGAGCTGGCTGTCAGCTCCGTTGACCGCATCTCCTGACGGCATGCCTTACTATGCCCAAGATCCGCATGTGGCAATGTATCCTCCACCACCACGATGGCGTGCTCCTCTCCCCCGCTCCACCAACCGGAACCGCTTCCCCGACTCTACACCAGCCACACGCGCTACCACTGCCGCAGACGAGGCGTTATGCCGTCTCCAGCTAGGACCGTGTTTTATTTAACATCCTTTATATTAACCTACATGCACCTTGCATCCCTCAGCCGCAAGTGCCGAACAAGAAAAAGGTCTCATGTCGCGACTGCGCCGCTAACGCCGCGTCTCCCTTGTTTTCTCTTCCTCTGCAAACCATGTAGAATACTGGCCTGGGTTTGCATCTAGAGTGTAGAGCTGAAGGGAGGCAGTTTCGTATAGCGGGTTGGTACTATTGGGGCTTATGCTAGCAACTTCAATAAAAACAAAGCTGGCTGTGTTCCCCCCCTCCATCGTGACTACACATTCCATTTTCTATACGCGCTGGCCCCCCCTGGCAAACTCTCTTTTTTGCTATACGCTGAGCCTACGGGGCGCCTAAAAGGGTCTCTCGGCTAAAGCCTCACCAACGTAATACTACAACTGCGTAGTCCCCCATCCGAGGAGAAGAGGACAAAGCAAAAACAATCCAGGAACGAAGAAAGGAAAAAGGAAACAGAGAAGAAAATAATCATGGACGTCAAACCCACAGCGACAACGCGGTCGCGCCGCCGCAAGATCCTCTGCATCGTACTCCCCCTCGTCATCGTTATTGTCCTCGCCCTCGCACTCGGTCTGGGATTAGGACTAGGCCTCAACTCTGGCGGCGACGACGACAACGACAACAACAACAACAATCCCGGCGGCACGCCTCTCCCCTCTCCCAACACCACCCTCCCCTGGACCCCCTCGGTAGCCTCAACATGGCAAATCATTCTCTCGCACCCTCCCGACATGTCCTCCAACAGCGCTCTAACCCCCAACGTAAGCGTCTACGACATCGACCTCTTCGACACCCCGAAATCCACAATCGACGCGCTACGCGCCCAGGGCATCCGCGTGCTGTGCTACTTCAGCGCAGGCAGCTACGAGAACTGGCGGACCGACGCCAAGGATTTCAAAGACGCCGACTTGGGTAAGCCGCTGGATGGCTGGCCCGGTGAGAAATGGATTGATCTCAAGAGCGAGAATGTGAGGAATATCATGAAGACGAGGGTGCAGTTGGCAAAGGACAAAGGGTGCGATGGAGTTGATCCGGACAATGTGGATGGATATGTGAGTTTCCATCTCTCTATTACCTTGCGCCACCATTTTTGCCTCCTACGACAAGAAAATGGTGGAAGTGCGGGGGAAATCACGATGTGATGGACGGGAGTACTGACACGATTGCCAAAAAAAGCAAAATGACAACGGCCTCGGACTGACCTCCGCGGACTCGATCGCCTTCATGCAATACCTCTCCAACATCACCGCACCCCTCGGCCTCGCCCTCGGCCTCAAAAACGCCGGCGACATTGTCCCCACCGTCCTCCCCATCGTCCACTTCTCCGTCAACGAAGAATGCGTCAAGTACAGCGAGTGCGCCAAATTCTCCCCCTTCATCGACGCGGGGAAACCCGTGTTCCACATCGAGTATCCGGACGGCGCCGGGGCGCAACAAGGGTTGCGCGAAAACATCCTGACCGACTACTGTGCTAAGAGCGGAAAGGGAGAGGGCAGCCAGCGGTTTAGCACCGTGCTAAAGAAGATGGAGCTCGATGGCTGGGTCGAGTATTGCGATGGCAGTGTTAATGTTACCGATATCAATGAGGCCGTAGGTGGCGGCCGGAACAATAGTTCAAACTAATGGATTCGTAGTAGTGTAGCTGACAAGAACAAAAAAAACGTAATGTATTTCACCTTTAAACTGGGATCATGCCTTCATTCTCCCTCGTGTTTTTTTTTTCTTCAACTTGACTTTCTCACTTGTGGCATTTGCCGGTTTTATCGATCTCGCGATTGCATCTCTGTGTTTTGTATGGTGTTCTTTCCCGTGTTTTTACGTATGCTGCTAGTGTCATTGTCCATGTTTGATGTCCCAACTTACTATTTTTAAACATGTTGCGGTACTACCAAACTTTGAACACTGGAGTAGGGTGGTATACACTAACGAGGAATTCCCATCATCATCTTCGGACTATTTACTCCACCCACGTAGCCTTCTTAGTAATCTTCCCTTGGCAGTGCTAAGGAAAAAAAGTTTGTTCTTCCTTAGTAGCTTTTTTGTTTTTGTTTTTTTCTCTCGGCACACTCCATTCGCTCCTAAGCGCAGTAGCCGTCGCTTGCCTCGGATGTAATTCGCCCGGTGTCGGTCCCCCATAACAAACCTTTTTCTTTGCTTCTTCATACACTTTACATTATCACAAGCTAAACACAGAAAATTGGAGTTGTTTGTTCAATGAGTCGCGTAGTGACAATCCTTCTGCATCATGGGCTTTTTCTCCACATCCCGAGGAAGCACTGTCTGCTGCAACCGACATACACTTATTTTACTTTTTGCTTCTGTGCACACTATCCAGCCGCCTCTACCGACTCCCCCCCTTCACCATATCGTTGCATCATCTCCCGCATGGCGTGCTTTCTCTCGGCGCTTTCAAGGCGGGCCGTATTCTTTTCAGCTCGCTCTCTCTTCTCAACTAGTGTATGTGGCATACGAAGTCTAGTCTCCGAAGTTGCGTGTTTCTTGCATTTTCAAAGTCCCACGGTCTCGATGCTCTGCTGCTTTCTCCCCGAACCGACGAGGGCCCAGCGAGTCTAGCACGGTCTCGATGCCGGACCGCCGCGGTCTTGGGTGTTCGTACGCACGTACAAAGTACAACAGTCCGGAACGCAAGGCCGAGAATCACGCCGCCGCTCTCATCCGGCCGGCGCCTATGTACTGTATGTAGTACGTCGAATACGTGTCGGTGTCTAAGAAGAACCGAGGGAGAAAAAAGATACCTCTGCGATGTTTCACAGCAGCTGTGGATCGATGCGCACTATTCAAACACATTCTCCACTGCGAGACGAGAGGATCGATTCACTCCCCTGACTCTACTCTAGGCTTGCGGCCGCGATCCGGGGAATCCATGCTCATCCGATATTCCTCTACAGATTTGTTATTACACAGTATTACTCAGGCGCAAGCAAGCGCCTGTGACATGGGTGGCATGTGCTGTGTGCCGATCATCCCACTGGTGGAATCAGCCACGGATCATGTATACATGCTATGCTGCAATTCTGAGGCGATGCATGCAAACAACCCGTAGGGAAGGTAAGGGCTCCCACGCGCCAAGGGATATCTGCCGACCGGTTGAATGTGGCTACAATATCCGGTCTAGCAACTTGTCTACACCGGTCAGAAGCCTGGCGGTAGCTGCGGTCGGCACTCAAGACTATATGCGGATATTGGTCTTGACAGGTACATGGGATTTGTATCTGAGACAACGCCACGCGGCCTCATATAGACAGGATCCTCTATATTTAGGGGATTAATGGCAGTGTCCAAACCTTGGTTATAGAGAAGTAGATCCTCGTCCAATCGTTCAGCACATGCCTTACATCCATGCTCGCTTTTTGGGAAACGAGGTGAGGGGGTCATGCCTAGTGAGCAAGGCCTGCAGCACTGGTGGGTATGGAAAGCTTCCATTGTGCAAGGCGCCCAGGGCCGATGCTGGCTGCTGGTAACGAGACGAGGGCGCCATCCCATTCACAAAGCCTCACTCGTATTTTCATGCATGAAGCACGCCTTCCAGACCCGAGCATCCATTCAGGAATCGAAACACCAAGTCTCGTTACCGATTTTTTTGCAGGCCAATGGGTCCAGGCATACGGCGCTCCACTCCAAGCCTGCTTGAACACGACATAGCACAGGGCGGCCGATCCACTATTCCGGATGCCCCATACGAGGAGCTGTGGCTGACAGGGGTTGGTGCGGGGCAAAGATCGGGCCCCTGTTCGTGTTCTTCTCAACGCCTGAACCTGGGAGGCAAAAGCTGCGATTCGCCCTAAGCACATACAAAATTAGCACATATAGATCATGGTGCAATGGTAATGGTGTGAAGGAGAGAAGGATCGGCATGCCCTAGCGAGCGGCTTGCAATGGCTCCCGTCATTCAAGGTGAGTGTTCCCATAGAGGGCGTCATCTAAATGTAACTTCGGCTTCATGTTGCAAAAGAGCTAGCCAATATTGACAAGGGGAGCACTCCCCCGTTGTGCCGAGTTCTTAGCTCGCCCGCTTAGGTGAACGGGCACTACGACTAGTTTTCGGGAAGCTGTCGTTCCCACGCACAACGCATCGCCCAACTGTCTCTACCCAATGGTCTCGTCCAGTGTAGACGTCATACGTAAGCCGGATGCTCGCTTGCGTTGTCAACTGCTTGAGACCAGGACCTAACCAAGACTGGCGCAAGAAGCTATTGAAATCCTTCAGAAACAAAAAAAATTGGTAACCTGGCACTCAGCTCGGCATCAAATCGGTAGTTTGGACACCCATATGCTGCATCAGCCAAGCAAGGCTACGCGGAGCCGCCGGCATTCAAGCTTCCGGGAAAACGCGAGGAAGCCACGGTATTCTGCCGGGGAATGGCATGGGGTGTGAACTGTACTGAACTTCCGGTAGCGAACCCTTGTGGAAAAATTCATAGATGCGAACCGATATAGAACGAGGCTGTAAAATTTCCGCACGGAGATGAGATCAGAGTTGGAATAGAGTGTTGGCGCATGTTTAGCGCGTAGACTAAGGGCTAACAATCTGGCTAAGAACAGCAAGTGGCCTGGGATTAGCTGACTGTCAGATCTGCCGCCTATGGCCACTGAGCACATCCAATGTTAGTGTGACACTGGGGCTGCTTGACCCCCGTGGGTCATAATAGTTAAGAGTATGTTGCGTGAAAATCTTTACTGGTTTAGAGTCATCTTGCCGACTAACTAGTTAAAGTCGTCTTTGGAAGTAATCACCCGACGGCCGAGCGGTCCGTCTGGTGTGCTGCAATACCTGTCTAGATGGCGAACAGATACTCTCGCGACTCCCTGATCTGCATCAGCTCGTTAGTGGGGTACGATGACAAGGTAATCACCATTGGCCAAGGTGTTTCTTATTTCCACCACAGCTCAAAATGCGAAAACCAAGACCTTAGCCGCCGGCCGACGCACCTAAATTGATCCTACGGACCGAGGTTTCACTCACACGTGGTGTGCTCGAGGCGACAAGGAAATGTAGCCTTGCCGCAAAGGCTCTGGCTTCCCATGTGTGTACCTCTTGGCTGCTCCTGCAAGGCTGTCCTGATCCCAATCTACCCTGCTCAGCTCAACCAAGCGTTAAGGCAATCGATAGACATGGGCAAAATGCTGTCAGACTGTATGTAATCGGGGCTAACAGTGAGTCATTTCCTGCGAACAAGACGCAGAACTAGTCCAGCAGAGGATTTCCCTATAATGGCAGCGACGGGGAACTCCGAATGGCATAAATGGGCATCGCTCTGGCTTTGGCAATCGTACTGAACTTTTTTGTCTCCGGTTTTTGTCCTCTGAGAACCGCCGTCAGGAAGCGCCCTCGGACAAAGGCGTGACTCCGGACTGCTTGGAAAGGACCCGTCGAGACGTCTAGACTGTGATGGAATGGCCAGATCATGGACTGAAGTTATATTTTCAGCCTCGCGCTTATGCAACTACTGGGAAGCAGGCGAATTGCAAGCTGCGCTGTGTAACCCGACCTCGATTGATGAACGAAATTGGTTCCTCGACTACGAGGATACTCAAATAAGGCCTAATTCAGCGATGCTCGGTGTGGCAATACGCATGCTGCAAAGCAGGCTTACCAGAACGGCTCTCCTTTAGCCCGGGCGCCGTCTCTCAGGGCCTGAGACATGGTTTCTAAATGCGCTGTGCAATCATATGATTGTTGCGTGGGAGGTCCCATCGTCAGATATTCCGCCCAATACTAGTGACAAGTCACACTCGACCCCGAATTAGAACCAAGTGATGTCATCCTATAGCGGGCTCAACAATCTGGTGCGTCACTTTGTTGCGGCGTAAGCGATGGTGCACATGTTTTTTTGAGCAGAGTGCGCGCTTTCAGGGCTGCAAAATACTCTGCATTCTGTGATGCAACTTCTCTGGGCCCACAATGCACACTTCCAATTGCGGTAAACTGTGCTTGAGGGTCAGAAGTTCCCTAAACAAGTTAGATGGGCGGCTACCAGGAGAACGGGAAGGGTTCAAACATGATGTCGAAAGGATTCCATGCCCCCTGCTGGGGGGGGGGGGTAGGCGTAGATGGGAACAATGGCCGAGCTAGACCCATCCATGACATTAGCTTAGGCACGGCTTACTATCAGCCAATTGCAAAGGATCGGTCCCAGCCTCAACAAACCAATCCGGTCCTGTATTTCAAAAGTAGCAACAAAAAAGTATTCATCAGTGTGGCTGGGTGGTGAGCATCTCCACTGCCCTGCAGGCGCTTCAGGGGTGGTGTCGATGGCGGATCCAGTATCAGCCGCCTGGATGGAAGCACTTGGAACTGCGTCCATCGAGCTCTTTCCAGCCCAGATGAAGGCAAATTTCAGACTCTAGAAGCTGTGGTAGTGTAACCCGCATGGGCACGGCTGGGTATTGCGCATTCGGCGATGTAAATTGGACAGGGATCTTTAGCGATGCAAGAGTATATTCGAGAGAGCTGGGCCTGGGGAGACTCCGGCACTCATGAATCGGGATCAAGCGGCCTGGTCGTGCCAAGTAAAGTAGACAATATTGATGGCGCAAAAAAGTCTGGCTTTGACGTGTTCTGCCTAATTCAATGTAAGCTGAGTACCATTAAGACTGAGGTAGCGTATATAAAGATTTTAAGGTTGGCATACCAAGAAGCAGATCAGTAACACGGCACTCACACTCGCTCCTCTTCGCTCCCATTCACTCATTCAACACGCAAAGCGCGTTGCCCGCCATGTCTGCATGCTCCTCACAGTTCTCGGTGTCGCCATCCGCGACACCGGAGATGGTCAGCACACCAGCGACACAAAGCTCTGTGCTTTTTGACGACGACGTGGCAGCGGATCCTTTGGACATTGAGGGCGTCAGCTCTTCCTTCATCATGGTCGTTGGCGGATTGGGCTACATTGGCTCCCACACAACACTGGAGCTGCTCAAAGAAGGATACAACGTCCTTGTAATCGACGACCTCAGCAACTCCTACCAAAATGTCCTGACCAGAGTCAAATTCCTTGCCGAGGAGTTCTGCAAGGAGCAAGGCCGACAACTGCCTGCACTACACTTTCAGCAGTTGGATTATCGAAGTCCGCAGATGAAGACCGTACTGGCCAATTACTCTTCGTATTCCGTCAGCAGCAAACCGGTATCAGCACTAGCCCGTCGCTTCCCGTATACGAATCTGCAGCGAACAGATTCTGGCATTGACATGGAGACGGATGATCGCCAGGAGCCGGTGATCGAGCGTCGATCCCGGATAACAGGTGTTATCCACTTTGCCGCCTACAAATCTGTCGAAGAAAGCATTCGCACGCCACTGAGGTACTACAGCAACAACGTTTGCGGTCTAGTTGATTTCCTGGGCTTAATCGAGGAGTTTGGCATCAAAAACTTTGTCTTCTCGTCCTCGGCTACAGTATACGGTGAGGGTGCCAATTGCGGTGTGCCTCTACGCGAGGAGCTATGCGTACATCATCCAGAGACTTTTGTCGACGCCGAGGGACGCGAGCGTCAGGTACTACCGGGTGTCTTGGGTCTCACTTCGCCTTACGGACGTTCAAAATTCATGTGCGAATCCATCCTTGCAGATCTTGCTGTGGCGGATCCGACATGGTCCATCACTGCTCTGAGATACTTCAACCCAGTAAGCCCTCATCCGAGTGAATTTCCAAACGAGAAGATGCTAATGGAACCAGGTCGGCTGCCATGAATCCGGAATACTAGGTGAAGATCCACGGCAGAAACCAAGCAATCTCATCCCAGTCATTGCCACAGTCATGACGGGTGCCAGGCCGGTGCTGGATATTTTCGGCACCGACTGGAACACTCCAGATGGAACCGCTGTGCGTGACTTCATCCATGTAGTTGACTTGGCCCGTGGTCATATCGCGGCTTTGGCTGCTTCAGCAGCTGGTCGCACAAAGGCTCCATTCCGAACCTACAACCTGGGTAAGCAGCATTTTCGCCTACAACCCGCCAGTCTAGATCTGGTTGCTAACTCTTTCTAGGTACTGGAAACGGACACACGGTTCGTGAGGTGCTTCACAGCCTGGAGGAGGTGTCTCAACGGAAGATCCCAGCACGAGAAGTCGGACGAAGGGCGGGAGATGTTGGTTTTTGTGTGGCTGAAGTACAGCGAGCAGAGACGGAGCTGCAGTGGAAGGCTGAGAGAAATCTCAGGGATTGTGCTGGAGATGTGTGGAACTTCACCAAGGGTCGGTGTCCCGATGTGCAAGAAGTTGGTAACGCACAGTGCTAGTGGACATGCAGTCTACGCTTGAGAGCTTTGGTATTGGCTTTGGCTAGACTTCGGGACGCTTTTTTCTCGGTCTCGTTTTTTTTCTTTGTTGATGGAAAAGTTTTAGCATTGGCAGCGGGCGTTTGTTTCTTTCTTTCTTTCCTTTCGCAAACGAGGCGTTTGTTAGCTTTGTACAGATTTGAATACAACTGACGTCAAGTTTATATTTGAAGGCGGATCGTATGGCCTCTCAGCACTCAATGACTGCCTGTCGTGTACTGTATGTGTAACGACGCCATGCCTTTGTGTAGCGCCGCCAAGGGTTGTTGGGAGATTTGGATGGGCCACCTGGGAGCTGCTGTGGCGATTGAGGAAGGGGTTATGGAAGGGATGAGAGGGAAAAGCACCAGCCGGCAGGCAAGGACGGCGGTTTTGCAGTGGCTTTGGCGCACTGCACGTCGCCACGCGAGCAAAAAGCAACGAGGATTAGTTTTGGCTGCATGGAAGGGAGTGAGGTCAGGTGTGCCATGAGCATGTATAATGCGCACACATGGCCATTTGCAGCCATGCAAGCGAGTTGTCTTGTGGCAGACGCTGCCAATGTGTTGTTTCCGCGACGAGGCAGCAAGATGGCAAGATGGCCGAGACAAGGGCGATGCAGCAATGGGCTGTTTCTGCGATGGCTGTGA
The DNA here is from genome assembly GCF_000527765.1 of Bipolaris victoriae FI3. Lineage (NCBI taxonomy): Eukaryota > Fungi > Ascomycota > Dothideomycetes > Pleosporales > Pleosporaceae > Bipolaris > Bipolaris victoriae. The sequence continues at coordinate 60,441 of NW_014575249.1, forward strand.
GGATGAAGATGTTACTCGCCAGTGTATATATGTACAAGCATGCAGGTATGCGTAACGGCGAGGGGCCAAGAGCTGGTGGTTGCAGGCACCGTGGGTGATCTGCAATCGGAGCCAATGGCAGGGGCGAGATGGAGCGGCCAGCCCGCGACTCAGCTGGGGACGGTACATACTACGCTCGCCCCCTTTGCGCCCACCTGTGCGAACGAGCGTGGTGGTGGTCGTGGTGTTGAGCGCAACCACGGCGTCGCTGCGTGCCCCTCGCAACAGCTCGATCAGAGAGCAGATGGGACTCGAATGGCGCGCTCAATGGGTAGCAGACGGACAGCGCCTCCGCATGGCCGGGGCCGAGAGAGGGCGGCCGATTGGGCTGGTAGCGGTTCGGGAGTTGATGGCGGGCTCGCAGTGGGTGCGGCTGCTTGGCGCTAACCCGCAACGGCCGTCACGTGTGGGCCCGTCAACAGTCAAGTCGGTGCTAGCAGCCCGCATCCATTGAACCTCAAACGTCTCTCCATACGCACAGTTGCGCACTCCTGCTGCTCTGTCGCCCACTCGGACGATTGCTGCTTCGTTGCGACAACACCATAGACCAGAGAGACCAGACGAGCGCGCGCAAATCTGCGCACATGCCTCCTTCCGCCATGCCCATGTCCGCCCACGCGACGACCGGACAGTCGTCCTTCTCTGCGGGCGTCAATGATACCATCTGGGCCAACCACCAGCCCTTCTCCCCGCCCGACTCGGCGGCCTCTCTCTCGCCCTCGCTAGGACTCCATTTGTCGCCTACTGCCAGTATTGCTACCCACTCCAACAGTGTCGGGACCACCACTCCACCTGCCCAGACGCCTCAGTCGTCCAATGGCAGCAGGGCCGGCTCCAATGCCGGCCTCAAGAGCAGCCAAAAGGCGTCATCCGGGGATCAAACAAGAGCCTCGGTCGCCGTCGCCTGCGTCCAATGTCGAAGCAGGCATTTGAAATGCGACGGTGGAGCCCAGTGTTCCCGATGTAGGACCGATAACGTCGAATGTACCTACATCAAGTCACGACGCGGTTGGAAGGGGAAGCGCAAGAACAAGGACGACAATGCTGCGCCTGCCGCCCCTCCCGTCGCCCATGGTGAGTAACTTTGTTCTTTCGCGGCCGCCACATAGTCTTCGCCTCTAACATGACTAGCACTATCTGCTGCTGAAGTTGCCGCCAGCAATGGTCACATGTCCTCCTCGCCTGACTATTCGTACAATGGCGACGTGAACCAACTCAGCCCGTTGCATGGTCTCGGCGTTCGAGCAGTTGCCCCGCCAGTTGCTCAGCTTAACCTCAACGGCACTGCCCGCTTGAACCGCTTCGGCCACCATGGACCCGAGTCTGCCGTCCAGGCATTCTACCATTTCTTCTACAACTCACATCCCTTTTGCTTACCCGAGCCGAGGCTACTCGACATCTTCAAGGACCGCCGGGCTCCTCTCTTGGAATATGCCGTCCAGTTCATTGGCTCAAGCTTCCTGCCTGCTGTGCCTGCTGCCATGTACCAGGAGGCACTAGACCGCCAGATCAACACTGGCAACTATCCAAGAGACGGATGGTCGGTGCAAGCAATGCTGCTTTTTGCCATTGGTCTACATGCGCACAACCAGGTCCCCCGAGCAGCGCAGATCTTCACCATGGCCCAGGACCTGACGCTAGAAATCGGTCTCCACCGTATCGAGTTTGCTTTGATGAATGGCGAGAACGACCCACAGCTTGAGGAGAGTTGGCGGAGGACGTGGTGGTCCATGTACACAGCAAATGGCATGATGACGGCCGTCAACCCGGGCGTACAATTCAGGCTAAAGGATGTGCAAACAGACGTCCCGCTTCCTTGCGAGAACATTCAGTACTTCTCAGGTGTAAGTCAAGACCCCTGCACTCCGATCTGACCTTTTTCTTGGCAATGCTTCCCGGCTTGGTCATGGGCTACTGCGCTGCTCACTCTTACCGTACATGACCCGCAGCCACCATGCCGTTTTGGACTACTCTCGTGCACATCAGTAAGACGACAAGAGACTAACAATGCTCCCAGCAAATACCATTCCCATCGACTCTACAAGACTATGACGACTCGGCTTTCCTGCCGTCGTTGGTCACATTCAGTTCCTTCACCTACCTCATCGACGCCATCCGAATCCTAGGCAAAGTCTTTGAATGCGCCCGTCTCGACTCGACGTTTGAATACCACGCCGTCGATGTCGTCGACCAGTTCCTGTGCAACTGGCGGCTGCACCTCCCCCAGTCGAAAATGGACATTGTGAACAACGACGGCCACATCGACGAGGTGCTATTCCAAGCACACATGGTCAATGCAGGCAGCACAATCATGCTGCACCGGCCGCGAAGCAACCTGGGATTCGGAAGAGTCGAAGGTGTCAACATTTGTGTGCAACCAGGACAAGTCTTGCTTCCGACACAGACGCGCGAAATCCACACAGCCAAGTGTCTCACATCGGCCGAAAACATTTCTTCGCTCATCCGTCTACCGGGTAACCTACTCTACCACACGCCCTTCTTCACCTGCGTCGTCGTCATGGCATCGGTCGTCCATCTTTCCTACTGGTCCTTCCTCGTCCCCGACGGCCAAGACGACATCATCAAGCAATCCATCCGTCTGGACGTCGGGACCCTGCAACAATACTCCAACACATGGCCCATTGCTAGTGTAGTCCTCGGCCAAGTCAGAGGTGTAGCACATACACTATTCAACAGCAAAAAAGCCATGGGCATTCATTTGTGGAGCAATATTGATCAGAACGATATTATTCGCAATGTTATTGAGGAGGGAAGCCACGTCCCGCAACAGCAGTATGCGCAGTTGATTGCTCCGTAAGTTTCCCCCTTTCTCTTACTCGCAAATATGTAAACATACCACTAACCTTTTTGACTACAGCATGTTGAAGTCGTAGAGAGTCATGCACCGCCCTTGAATGTCCTTATGGCCTGGTTTTATCCCCCATTGCGTTCGCCAACACAACGCATTCGTCTACGCAAAGTGCCATCATCAATGCCATCAACAATGTATTTTTTTGACCCCCTCATGTTACCTATACAGTCTCACAGCCAGACCTTTTTTCCGTTTTTTTTTCTCAGGGTCAAGTTTTATTTCAGAAAGTTTTTTTCCCACGTCTTGCATAACGAATCAAGCCAAACGTCTCATATACCATGTTTTTTTTCTTTTCCTTGTCCCCCTTCTTTTTTTCCATCTCTCCGCGTTTGAGGCTGGCGCGGGATTGGCGCTGTTTTTCCTTTCGGAATCTTGCCAGTTATGTGTCGGTGGGGGGGGGTTATTTTTCTCCAAAGCCCAGGGGTTAGGTTGGGGTTAGATTAATGCACCAACGCAAATATGAGGAGACCATTTACCACAAACTTGGATATTGAATTGAAAAAAACGTTAGCAAGATTAGAATCACAAACAAGTCGAAGTTCAAAATGGTTTCAGAGTGTTGCAATCACGTGTGCAATTAAAAAGTGAATAATCAGTCAAGAGAAAGAAAGAGAAAAAAAAAAGAGTTCAGGTACGGCAGGTAGAGCGAGAGTAGGGAAGAAAACTGTCAACCTGTTAGCTGCGACTTCTTCTTTTTTTTTGGGGGGGGGGGGGGGTCTTGCTTGTTTTGTTTCGTATACTTCCGAGTAGTAACCCATTCAGGGAAAATATCAGCGGTGCTTTCTTTGTTGTCCTTACCCTACC
>NW_014575248.1:0-63548 GCF_000527765.1 Bipolaris victoriae FI3
GTTGACTTTGGCACGTCATACGCTACTGCGAGGGCGCGCACTGATTGTTTTGGATTCTTACGATAAGATGCCATAGCGAGACTTATTCTACCTTCACAAGAAGTCTGTATAGAGCGTTGTTGTCGCGGCATAGTGGTGGTTGTGAAGAGCGTTGGATCAGGTTGGGTGGGGTGGCCCACTAACTGATCCGGCCCACTTACTGATCCTTGACGTTATGTGAGTATAATAAGTAAGCACCGATCGTGTCTGTGACTAGTGTTTTATTGGCTGCGAGGGTACCATGGACGGCCAAGGATCGGGGAGGCATGGAGGCTGGAAAGGTAGAAGTATTGACATGGCATGCGGCTCGGCTCAAAACAGCAGGCGGAAGCAGGCTTATTGCGAAACTCGGTATAGTGTATTGAAGGCAGGGGGACCGAGTAGGCAAATGTGATTGCGACGGCGTCGGCGCTTTGAAAAGGCCAAATGGCCGCGGGCTGCTGGCTTGGCTTCAGGCGGCCGGGTCATGCAGTGTTTTGCTAGGACTAAGTAAGGGCATATCGGGGCGTGGGTGGGGATGGTAAGCTTGGTGGGAAACAAGGCTGGCTGCTGGCGCGCCTTCGTTGTTGGAAACGGCGGGCAGAGGCTTGAGCAAGCATGGGCAATTCTCAGACGGGGCCCCACCCCTGGCCATGCCTAACGTCATGTCACCTTGTGTGGACAGCATCATACTGACAGTCATGCAGCAGGCAAAGAAGTATTGGAAGGGCGGGGGTATGTCGGAAGGGGGCCGGCGCTGGGTCAAGGTGAAGGTATGCCTGAGGTCGGCAGACAAACAACAGCAACAGCTTCACCCTGCAGAGGGCAATAACTTGTTGGATGCAGTAATTCCACGCCCAAGGGACAGCTTATTTTCCAGTCGGCTTGGCTTCCTCTTGGCCGTATACTCTCGCAGCAGAGTGCCAGTAGCTAACGGGCGCTGCAGCGAGGGATTATTTTTAGGCCGTGCTGTCGTGAGCGGAGCGGCGGTGCGGAAAGGCGAGGTGGCGGCAGTGAACGCGCGGCCCAGGGGGAGACGCCAAGGGCAAGGCCAGCTCTGTTATGTTGCACCACGCCTTTCTCATCCACACCCATGATGCACATGCGCCGTCGTCGACAAAAGCGCCGATCCTGCATTCGTCGGCGGCACGACGTCACCCTGCGAGAGGAAAAAAAATTGCTTCCCCATGCCCTTGCTGGGCTGGGTCGGGGCGACGTTGTTGAGCCGGGAAGAGCACTGGCGGTTGCGCAACGAGCTGAGCCCATGCCGCTTCGAGATTTATGCAGCGTCCGCTACAGTGCTCTGATAGCTGGGCGCTGTGTGATTTGTGGCGGCCTGGATCCTGCCAATGGCCCAACACCACCACCAAGCTTGCAAGGGGGGGTGGGGGTTGGCGATGAGAATCAGCAACCGCAACAGCTGCAACACCACAAACAGCTGCTACTTTACTGTATATACTATATATGTGATTATCGGAGCAATCATTCGTGCCATCAGCATCCACCACGCAGCGGCGGGCTCTGCATTTGGGCGGCCTCGTGTTCCGCCGGCGCACTAGCCGATCATTTCGCCGCTCCAGAATTCGGTGCAAGGCAGGTGCAGTGCAGGTGCTTGCCCCTTGCGAACTAGCGTACTAGCCTCCGCAAGCAACAAGGGAAAGGGAAAAGGGTCGCTCCTGCTCTGCTCTCCTCAGCCCGCCGTCTCTCCTCCAACGCCTCCAGAGCGCTGCCACTCGTCCAGTCTCTGTCTCCCTTCCTACAGCCAGGACAGTCACTCGTTTCACTCTCCGCTGCCGTCTCAGCTGCATCACACACATCTCCTCCCCCATTCCCTCTGCCTGCTGCTCGCCCGGCCGAGTATCTGTCCGTCCGACTCGTAGTTGCAGCATCCAGGAGCAACAACACACAAACACCACCACCACTGCCAGCCGCCACAGCCCCCGACACAGCCCATCACCTCCTTCCGGACTGCATCGCCTCGCCTCAGATGCGATAGGCACCTTCACGCGCTCCACAGCACATCCACACATCGATCCTTCGCAATGGCGTCGCGATTCAACCCAGGCAAGCTCTTCATCCGAACGCGCTTCAACTACGAAAAGCTCCCCGGCCAGGACAGCCAGGGCTCATCTCCCCTGCCCCTCTTCAGCACAAAGTCATGGGGCAAGAAGTATAGCCAGCCCGCCTGGGCCAGCCGCATCCAGCGGCCCCGTCTGTCTTTTGCGCGTCTCATTACCCTCGCCGTCACTGTAATACTCGTCTTCTCCATGATTGGCACCGGCGTTTACAGGAGACACCGCTGGCACGCTCAGCCTCACAAGGGCGATGAGCGCAAGCAATATCACTGGGAACACTACCCTCGGTAAGCATCACCGTCTTCCCAATCCTCTAGCTGCCTGCTGACCTATTAGCCTCAACGGCTTCTTCAACGGCGTTCGCACGCTTGTCCCCTTTGGCGACTGGGTGTCCGAGCAGGACTATGTCAAGTACTCGCAAAGCCCAAATCCCGAGGACAATGTCAAGCCCAAGTGGCCACACATGTCCAAGGAAAACCAGGAGCCCCCAATGGACCCTGTACCCTTTGACCCCTACAAGTTCGACTCGCCCCAGTACCTCAAGGACCACGACGAGGTCAAGACCTGCTACCTCGACGAGGAGGAGAAGGTCGACCTGCCCGACATCTACGCCTACCCCGGTATTCCCCAGAACATGACTGCACCCTTCTTCGGCTCCTACGAAGAGATCGGTTTCGATGACAAGAAGTGCTTTGATCGCTTCGGCCGCTTTGGTCCCTACGGCTACTCCTACTCTCGCGATGAGGGCGGTCTTGAAATGGACGGCAAGTCTGAGAAGGCTGGCGCCGACAAGATCTGGAGCTGGGAGAAGAAGGTTGACTACCGCAAGGTCAACTGGGCCTCTGCCATGAAGCGCTGCCGCGAAAAGAACGCCCACCGCTTCAAGAACAACAAGACGGACGAGTCTGCACCCGCCAAAAAGAAGGTGCCTCGCCACGCCTACGTTCTCCGCACCTGGACCGGCTACAAGTACAGCGACTACCAGATCCTCACCCTGCGCGCCATGATCAACGAACTTGCCCTCAAGTCTGGAGGCGAGTACGATGTTCACTTCCTGCTCCACGTCAAGGACGACAGCCTGCCCATTTGGTCGTCTGAGGAGATTTACCAAAAGGTCATCGAGGACAACCTCCCCAAGGAGTTCTGGGGCATGGCTACCCTGTGGTCCGAGCAGCAAATGCGCATGTACTACCCTGAGCCATTCCCAAACAACGTCTACAACCACGCTAAAGCCCCTGTTCACTCTGTCTACCGAAGTGCCCACTTTGCCATGCAGTGGTTTGCTCAAGCCCGCCCAGAGTACGACTTCTACTGGAACTGGGAAATGGATCTTCGTCTCAGCGGTCACTACTACGAGTTCCACAACAAGATTGGCGAGTGGGCCAAGAAGCAGCCTCGCAAGGGCCTGTGGGAGCGCTCGTCTCGCTACTACATTCCCGAGCTCCACGGATCATGGAAGAACTTCACCGAGATGGTCGAGGAGGAGCTCTACAACAGCGACGAGAAGCCAGTTTGGGGTCCTCCCAAGTTCCCCAACACTGGTATGCTTCCCAGCCCTCCAGAGGTCGAGCCACCCCACTCCTATCTCCAGGACAACTACGAGTGGGGTGTTGGTGAAGAAGCCGATATCATCACTTTCAACCCCATCTTCGACCCTGCCAAGACCAACTGGGTGTTCCGCGACGACGTTACCGGCTACGATCTCGAGCTTCCAGAACCCCCGCGACGCTGCGCCATCATCACCGTCTCGCGTCTGTCGAAGCGCCTCTTGGACCTCATGCACCGCGAAACATACCTGATGAAGCACCACATGTTCCCCGAAATGTGGCCACCGACCGTTGCCTTTCATCACGGACTCAAGGCCGTCTACGCCGCACACCCCGTCTACTTTGACCACAACTGGCCTCTTGAGATTCTCGAGGGAACCTTCAACCGACCTCCGAAGCCCACTGACAGCGTCTTCGGCTGGGGTGAGCACAACCAACTGGGCAACAGCTTCTACTACAACGCTGCTTTCTCGTCCGAGTGGTGGAGAAGGTGGCTTGGCTCGCGCGAAAACGACAAGGGCGGTGCGGCCGAGGAAGAGGCCGGCACAGGCCGGTTGTGTATGCGCAACACACTCTTCCACCCTGTCAAATACGAGAAGGGGTCTGAGTGACTTCGCTTGCTTCGCAAATATACCCCTTTAATCGCTGGCTGTTGCGGACTCGCTGTTTGCCGACTGGTTGTTCGGCTCCGCAAACGCGGCTGTTTATAGATTCTTGTTTACCTTTGGGTTCTTGCATCGTCCAACGTTCACCATTGTGGCGTCTTACCATCGGGCGGCGTATCCAGGCGTTTTTTTCATCTTCGTTTTCTTTGTCTCTCTTTTCCCCAGGAATATTTGATTGTGCGCACAGTTTCCTTGGTCTCTCCGGCACCGCACACGAGCTCCGGAGTGTGTGTTATCTTCTCAGCGTATACCTTTTATTTGACACGAAAAGTCGCGGGAAGTGTAATCAGCCGACGAACCCGGCGTCCGCTCATTTGGCCAGCGTTTCGGGTTGGGCTACAAAAGAAGCCTGTTTCGGATTGTGGAACGGGGAGGGCAGTGGGGGATTTGGGAGTTTATTTGTCCGACGTTCAGTATGTTGATATGTGTAGATGATGGGAAACTTGTACCCGGGCTCTTTTATTCCTACGGCGAAACCCCACCCGAGGCTGGTCTCTGAACTGTGGTTGTACATTTATGAAAATGCAATACAAATAATCACATAATGTCCGAAATAAATGACTTGTTTGGTTCCTCATTGTCTTGTGATGGTTGTATGCATTGTTCTAGTATGTGTTCATGGGTAGTGAATGGTACACGTCGCGGCAGTATGTAAGTTGACTGTACCGCACGGCACGCTCAGGGTTTGGATGCAAGTCACCCGATGATCCGAAGCGGATATGCTTGCGTGATTGGCGCCGTCAAGTTCATGATGTGCTTGTCCGGATCGCTTCATGCCGGATGTCCCCACTTCATCGTGAGATCTTTACGCCTCCTCGGGTCCTCGAGGATTCCTTCGATGTCATAAGTACATGTACATTCTCGGCTAGACGTCCACTTACGTCGAGGTGAGGTGTTTGCCCTGTCGTCAGGGGTGAGGGCCCGCACGTGCTCGTCCTACGCAAAAGCCCCCAACACTCGGGGGTTGCAAAAGGTGGATCACGCATTACACCCACAACCTTGATCTCCCTCAACTGACACGCGGCTGTCCCCGCACACTGCTACCAGCGTTGTTCATTTTTGTACTAAATAAGCATTGACGGGTTCTCCGACGGCACCAGCTCCCAAGGCTTGACCACCGCTTGACCATGAAGAGTAAAGGTGGGCCGGGAATAGACGGGGGGTGACGACGCCTAGGCGCATCCTCGATCTGCGCGCCGTGTGTACATGAGGAGATACGCACGCTCAACATGTGAGCACGCGACAACCTTCCCTCGACCCTCCCTTTGTCATTGTTTCTTTTTATCGGACGGATACCTTTGCCGTAAGCCACAGGCTTAGTCGTCCATGGTGCTTTCTGTCCTCCTGTTCGCACCGTAGTCGCATCTGGGCGTTCCCAACATTCTTATCCAGCCATCCACCCATAGGACAATGCGCCTCATACAAACAATTCCGCAGTCACTATGAGACTTCCGCTCGAGACTCTTCTCCTAATTGTGCACCTCGTTCATCTCACCACCGCCGTGCCCGTGCCCGTTGCTCGCCGTAGCACATCGTTTCGCGCCCTCCGTGGCTTGACGCCACTGGTCAACTCCTTCTCCAACGGCCACACGTACAAACACGCACCTACAAAGTACTTTTACGAATCCACGTTCAATTCGCACTACGATGGGCGCTTTGCCTCTGCCGAGCTTCCCTTCCGGGAACGGGTATGGAATCTACGGCTGATGCTCAAAGCATATACAGAGACAATGGACCAGATTGGAATCCAAACATGGATCATGCACGGGTGTCTGCTTGGGTGGTGGTGGAACGGCGGTCTCATGCCATGGGACAAAGACCTCGACTTTCTCGTCGAAGAAGAAGGCATGCAAGAGCTAGGCGAATGGTGGAACATGACCGTCCACCACTTCCCCGCCGCCTCTCTCGGCCTCGACGACGCCCGCTCCGCCGAAAGCAACCGCTGGGCCAGCGAGCGTCACGCCGCGCAAGACGACGAGTCGGACCCCAAAGAAGACGACACCGCCCGCTCCAAGCGCCTAGCCTGGGAACAAGAAGTGCATGAAAACGGCAAGAAATACCTGCTCGAAGTCAACCCAAACTACAACAACAAATCCACATCAGACAAGTACAACCTCATCGACGCCCGCTGGATCGACACCTCCAACGGTCTCTACATCGACATCACAACCCTCCACATCGCCCCCCTTTCTTCCGCCCAAGAATCCGACCTTAACAACAACAACGAAGACGACCCTTTCTCCCTTACCCCATCCTTCACAACCCACCCCTCCCCCCACGAACCAGACCCATACTCTGAAGAAATCCAACTCTACGTCAAAGACACACACGCCTACCTCTCCTCGCAAATATACCCCTTACGCACTTCCTACCTCGAAAAAGTGGCCATCAAAGTACCTTTTGCCTACGAAGAAGTTCTCCTAGAAGAATATGGTAGCGAGGCGCTCACCGAGAGTTGGTATAATGGGTATGCGTTTGAGAGCGAGAAGGGGGTGTGGGTTGAGCGGAATCCGTCGCTTGAAGAGGCCAGGTATTTTAGGGCCAAGTCGGGGAGGATGACAGGGAGGAGTGCGGGGACGGGGAGGATTGGGCATGGGTGGATGGGGGAGGGGAGTTTGGGGAGTGCTGTGGAGGGGGAGGGGGGTGCATGAGATTGTTGTATACATGAGGTAAAGAAAGATTAGGATATATATACATTGGATATTTTTTTTTGAGGAGATATTTATGACATTGATAACAAGCGGCATTTGGGGTGTTGGGGGGGTTTTTTTTTACACAATTATTCAGTTAAAAAAAGTTGACAAGGGGGTTTTTTTTTATCCATGGGATTTAAATATTAGTAAGACAACATGGGGAAGATGAAAAATAAAATCAAAAAAAAAACTTTTTTAGATTTCAAATCTTTTGCACATCATCCGTAGTGGCATTACTATAGTACACAGATGTAAACGAAAGAAAAATAAACGCCATCGCCATGCTCATCCCAAACCTTTTAACCCCCCCCTCCCCCCCAAAAAAAACAGCGCGACAATTTTTTTATAAAGTCTCAAATGACAAGAAATCACCCTCTCTCTCTCTCTACATCCTCCGTCCCCTATCCTCCTCCTCCTCCTCCCCCCACCCATTCACGGCCACACCGCCATACCCACTCCCCTCACCCGCACTTCCCCCCGCCGCACTCGGAATAAGACTCTCCCTAGCCTCCTGCGCCTCCTCCTCTACACTCAGCCTCTTCAAACCCCTACTCTTCTTCCCCACATAACCCACAAGCGCAATTCCGACCAGGAGCGCCAGACTAAGCAAGAGAACATTAACAGGAACAGGATCATTATTGAAGATTTTATGAGTGGCGGCATCGAGTGCGGATTGAGAGAAGTTGAGGAGACCAGCGAGACAAATGATGAGGCCGTAGACTTTGCCAAAGGTGGCGAAGCCGAAGACTTTGGCGGAGTAGTCGCTGTTTTTATTCGTGTTAGCTCACGTGCACTTGAACCTTGAGGAGAGGGGGGGGATGGTTCAAGGTAACAGGGTGAAAAGAGAAACTTACGAAACAGCAGTATAGTACAACGGACGATACAATACGAATAAAACAACATTAGCATACGCAGCCCATGTCTGCGCGATGACGCCCAAGACGCCAATTGTCGTTGCAATCGTGACCAGCAATGCTAGCGTAAATACCGTGCTTGTGTTATCCAGCAACAAGCCGATAAACGGGACGGATAGGACACCGCCGACAGGAAGAGCAACGTCGAAGAAATTGTTGATGGCGACGGCTTGGGGGTAGGAGTGGAAGAGGTAAGTGTACTGCGAGCGGATGGTAGCGACAAAGTAGTTTATACGCGTCATTTGGAGGACGGTGAAGAGGGTGATGAGGATGAACCAAGGGGTGCGAATCTGCTGGGAAGCACTCAAACCATGCAGTGCGCCCCAGACGCCCGAGATATCCTTCTTCTTTTCCTCAGCCTTGGCTTGGTCGAGGCCGTTCTTTGTGCCGAGCAGCGATGTGATTTCGCTGACGATGCTGTCGCGGTGGGCGCGGCGGGCGTCGCGCAAAGACTGGACGGTTGCGGCGTCTTCGATTTCGTCGTCGGAGTCGTGGATGACTGTTGTTTCGTCGGCGGTGGTGACGAGTTCGCCGACGGTTTTGTACGAGACCGAGGGCATGAAAAGGACTTGGACGAGGAAGATGAAGGCGGGGACGATGAGGTAGAGGAGGAAGAAGGATTTTATGGAGAAGGAGCCGTGCGTGCTTTGGTAGATGAGGCGGTAGACGAGGAAGACGGCGCTCGAGGTGTCAAAGGCGCCGGTTAGCAGCGCGAGGATCAGCCCGGAGTACTGGGGGAAGGTGTTGCTGAGCTGGAAAGACGAGATGAAAGTGAAGGGTCCGCCGAGCGCGAGAAAGAGGTAGCCGGGGATGTATGCGTCAAAGGGAAGCTCTGCGGCGAAAGCAAAGAGCAATGCGCCAATGGTGATGGATATCGCACCCGTTATACCGCAAACTCGTGGTCCATAGCGATCCAGAATCGTGCCAACAGGCAGCGCGACAACATTCGTCGACACAGCCGCAATCGTGAACATGAGATTGAGCCTGAGCTCCTGCTCATAACACACTCGAACATCGTTATCCAGCTCTTCCTTGCTACAGTAATCTCTGTACACTCCTTCTTCGAGCAATACCGGCTTGATGGCTGCATACCCGAACACGACGCCTGCAGCGAAGAGACAGTACACGACGGCGAAAAACACTTGTACTACACGGAGTATTAGCTTTCAGTATGTCCCACGGCGCGCGCGTCCCTGCATGTCGACGTACACAGTCTTTTCCATTGCGGCACTTCGAACGCGCCGATGGTGGGCTCTTCGCCTGCTTGCTCTGTCCATGTGCCAACGGGGTTGAAGCTCATTTTGCGGTGCCGTGAGTCGGGGCTGGCTTCTCGACTCCATGGCTCATGCTCCTCTATCGACGTTACGCGTTGCGAGAGCGACATTGTGGTGGTGATGCGATTTTATTCTCTTTTTCTCTTGACAAAAGACCCGTAGAGCTTCTCTTGTTTGTGTCTCTCCCAGTGTCTTCCCAGCTACGCGTTCCCCCAAATCGCAGTTTTTCCTTTCTTTCGTAGCTGGCACGGAACAAGATCCCGAGGGTTTGTGAGCGACTATGTAGGAATGACGTTTTTGCGGCACCAACCCCCAGTCCCCTTGTGCCCTGAAACTTTAACCGCGGAATGGCAAAACAAAAATATAGATTGTGCCAACCGCAGCGTGTTTCGGGAGCAAAGACCCTCTTCAATTGGATCAGATAAAGATGGAAGGAGAAAAGAAAACCTCCTGTAACACATAGGGTCCCTCAAAAAGCGAAAGGGAAATCAGGGTTCTATATATGCAGGCGACACAGACCGAGTGTAGAAAGCGGGGGATGCGGAGCGACATGCAGCCGGCAGTACGCGCGCTGTCGTTGTCCTGGGCGTTGTGTCGCGCGTGACCATATTTCGCGGTGCTTTCACACGGATCGTCCATTATGCCGTATAGCCACGTGCTACTAAGCCCGTCTTGTATGTAAGTGATGCGTTCATCATACATTTGATCGGTGGCCATTCTTCAGCTCGAGAGTTGGTATGTAGCTTGAAAAGTGCCGTTGACTATGGTAATGATAGAGGTTCCACAGAGGATGGAGAGGCCCGTCCTAAACCTTGTTGCTGGTTGATGCAGGTAGCCAATGACGATGCAAGTCTGCCGCGGACAAGGGGAGCTTTGGTAACCGTGCAGGACGGAATGGCGTCAAATTTTGCGCTTCTTCACCATCGCTGGACGCCGATGCGCGATGGACTTGGCCATCGGATAACTGCCGAGATAACGGTGATTGCGTTTTTCGCGACAACGAGTGTGCAGAGATTTTTATTGAGTTGCGAAGGAACGGTCTGGATGCTTTGGATGTCTGGTTTAGGAAATCGTTCTTGCCAAGATTTCAAGGTTCACTCCAGGTCTTGCTTGGGTCTGAGTTTCCAGCCGTCTTGGACTCAGGATGCCCATCCAGTTGAAGAAGCTGCCGAAATGCGGTGAAAATGACTATATTCGATGATATATCTAGAAGAATTGACATGTTGACCGACCTTATTGGCATGTGTACGATTATGATTATTCACGAGACGTACTAGTGTATTTCAAAAAAATTCATCAAGAAAGAATAATTTAAAACAACATCACACAGGCAGCAAATGCATGGAAAATTTTCATTTCTTTCATTCTCTTCGTATCTAATATCATTCCAACTATTGGATACATAGTACCAGGCGCATGCCAAAGCATCATTCAACATTCAAGTCAGCAAAGCCCGTGTTTCGAAAAAGAAAGTGAAAGAATACACCTTCATCTCTTCGTCTTCTCATCCATGCGCACTCATCAGGGATATATATGCAGGTATCAACTTATAAAAGTAAAGAGAAAAAGAAGAGCGGCCTTTCAAAGAGGCCCCCGAAAAAAAGGGTTAAAAAGTAGAAGAAGAAAAAAACCAGAAAGAGGTATACCCATATTCCTAAGAGTCCCGGTCAGCACTTCCTCGCCCAAAACACCAGGTCATGTGCATTCCGTGCATGCTCCCATCCAGCCATCTCTTTCCCTAGCAACAACCCGAAAAAAAAACGCCTACAAAACAGTAACGCTAGCGTACGCAATCAAAGATATACACGATTACCCTTCCTTCCTCTTATACCATGCTAAATCCACCTACTCATCCCGGTAAAACTTCTTGAAAATCAAATGCAGGAACAAGTTGACGTTGACCCGCGCAATACCCTCACCACCGCCCTTGCCGGCCTCGCCACCAAAGAGATTCATGAACTGGTGATTGTCGAATTGAGCCTGTAGCAGGCCATCAAGCGGGACTTCTGCAAACGCACCAGGGATCATCATGGACCCTTGCGAACCCTGGATCTCAAAGATACCCGTTTGGTTGCTGGAAATGGTAATATCTAGACGGTCCCATTGGCGCTCGTGGTAGCCTGACCAGGAAATGAGAATACCCTTTTCAGCAAGGTTGCGTGCAGAGTACTTGAATGACCCAAAGCGGTACTCGCGACCGCTGTTCTTCAGTTCACGCTGGTGATTGTATTGGCGGGTGAAAGGGAGCAAGAACTTCTTCTTGCCCTTCTTCGACTGCAGCGTAATCATGGCTTGTTCAATGTAGTCGTTGTACGATTTTAATTGAGATTCCAGGAAGTGTGCCTTCTCGTCGAGCGCGGCCAGCGTAGTGCGTACACCTTCCAGTTCCTTGGCGCGTTGGATACGTCTTCGGTGCTTGGTGCGAATGTCGACTGCAATGGCGTTGAGGAGATCCTGGTAGTTGTTGGTGTGGGAGATGCGGCCTGCGCGTTGAAGTTGCACCATGTTCTCCAGGCAGTATTGTTTGAGTGTGGTGTAGTCGAGATCCAGCACAGAGTTTGCGCTCATATCTGTCGTGTAAGTAGAAGCAGCCGATGAGCGTACCACGTTGTTTTGTCGTCGCGAGCGGTCTTTCCGCTGAGCAATAATTTCTTCACTAACAAGAGCATCCCATCGGTCCTCGTCCTCAGGCGTGACAGGCTTGCACATGATCTCTGTGAGGTTGGCGCCAGTCTGAACACGAATGATGTAGAGGACGTATCGCTTGGTTTCCATGAAGAGAGATTTGATAGCAGAGTCGGGATCTAGGTTGATTAGCAAGCATCTTCGCATCAGGACCGGGATTCTTACCTTCTTGTTCATGATATTTGGGGTTAAGAGTGAGAGTTATTTCACTAGCGCTGACATGCAACAATTCATTCTCGTTGTTTTTTGCGCTACCGAGCTCACGGACAACCTCGCGAAGTGGGTCGTCTTGCGCAGGGCAGAGGTTTGGAAGGTCGTCAATGACGAGGTTGTGGATGGCAAAAACGTCGGCGAGCTTGATGTAGAGTGTAGGTTTGGTTCTTGCAAAGAGGTCGTTGAACTCGTCAATCTCGAACTGGGCCTCAGCAGGGCGGACATTGATCATGTTCGACCAGATGTCTTGCAGGCGGTCAATAGCTTCGGTAATGTAGCTGTTGAGTGGTTGGAGATAGAGATCATCACCGCCGAATAGCTTGCCGACTGCGATCTGACCAAGCACTTTATTAACTGCACCAAGGTTCCGGTTCATCAGAGGCGACAAGCCACGGTCAACCACACCCCAGTGCTGAGGTTGCAGCAAAGCAGGTTGAATATAGCTTTTCCAGACCCAGTGACCAGTGATCTGGAGGAGCTGCTCTTGTGGTTCATACGGGAACTTGAGGCGAAGTTCTTCGAACATTTGTTGCGCAATGTATCGTACACCAAAAGGCATGCGATGGAGGACTTCCTCAAACATTGTGAAGTACTGGTCGGCAACATCTCGGAGATCTTGGAGGTTGTGAATGAAGGTTCCACGAGTCTCAGGATCCTTCAAAGCTACATCCCGCGAGACGTTCGGGTCACGGTGGCTTCGCTGGCCAGTACGGAGCTCTTCGTTGTTGATCGCTGAGCGGTAGATTTGCATGGGGTCGCTCTCCAAATCCAGATGCTCATTCTCGATAATGTTCTCGCGAATGACGGAGCCCAAAACATCCTTCAAGAATTTACGGTCGCGAGGTGATCGAACATAGTTGGCGAAGAGTTTGGCCCAGAAAAAGTTACCGCGAACGAAGTCGTGCAATGTGCCACAGCTCTCAATCTCCTCTTTCAGCGATCGGGTCAAGAGTTTCAGTAGCCAGTATTCTTCCCTACGCTTCTGGGCAAGTCCAAAGAGACTCATGGTAAGTTGTTCGATGCGCTTAGTATCACCCTCGGGAAGGTTCTGTTCACGTAGGCGCCTGAAAAGCCTGGCCATGTACTGAGGTTGTGTCTGTAAAATGAAGAACAGCTCTTGGTACTGCTCAAGCTTCCGGCGGGAGTTTTTGTTCAGGGCCTTGAGATCGAAGGGGTCTTTGGACGAGATATCTTTGCTGCTGAGAAGAGTTCCGACATTGCCTCCATAATGTTTCTGATGCTTGACGACCTCATCCAGAGTGATCTTGTTCTTCACAAGCAAAGCAATCTTGATGTCGAGTTGATCAACATACTGCTCGGCGAGCTCATTTTGTCGTACATGCTGGACGACCGTCTTTCGCAGACGCTCAAATTCTGACACAGTGTTAGCATTTCTTCATCAGGACATATGGGCTATGGCTTACCAATTTCTTCGTCAAAGTCAATGTCGTTGTCGTTGAGGAGATGTACAAAGTTCTTGACAGTCGACACTGGTGGGTTCGCTCCGCTAGTCAAGCTCTTGTACGCCTCACCTTGCTGACGACCACGGATAAAGCTCTGTACTTTGATGACCTTTTCCATGTTTTCCCTGTAGAATTGCTGCTTCTCTTGGAATCTTCGTCGGATCAACATGCCACGAGCTATGTTCTGCAGATCAATGATGGCTTCTTCATGCTCTTCCGCTTGACCAAGCTGCAGACCAATTTGCATGCGCTGCAGCATGCCACGGGCTACAGCCTGAAGGTCAACAATCTCGGGTTCTTGAGCGTTGAGCTCACAAAGCGTCTCATATGTTCTTTGACGCTGCATGAAACCACGGCAGGCAGATTGCAGATCGAGAATAGCGGGCTCCTGTGCCTGGAGTTCTCCAAGGTCAGAAAAGTGTCTTTGCCGCGCAAGGAAACCACGAATGTGAGACTGAAAAGACAGAACATTGCTTTCTTGGTCCTGAAATTGTGCAAGCATGTTGGCAATTTCGGAACGCATCTTTCCTGCTCGCGCCATAGATTGCAAATCCGTGATTTGAGGCTCCTCTGCATGAAGGGCTTCTTGGATCTGCTTGACAGAGTTTCTCGCAACATTGGCACGAACGCGAGACTGAAGACCGGACCACTCGACTTTGGTGCTTACCAGGTTCTCCTGTACTGCAGCATTCTTGTTTCTGGCGAGGAGGCCTCGCATGGCAGACTGTAGGAGGGTGATTGTAGATTCCTGTTGGCGAAGGCCTTCCTGATCTGTGCGCATTGATTGGCGGAGAAGCATGGCTCGCGCAGCAGCTTGCAGCTGAGCAACTTGAGGTTCACTCTGCTGCAAGTCTGCCCACTGTTGATCGACCTTTGCTCGGACAAGGGCACCACGGATCATAGCCTGCACGTCGACAACAATCGGCTCAGTGTTTCGGGTTCGTTCGTATCGTTCAGCAACACGCTTACGTTCCAATGCTCCACGTATCGCTGCTTGGAACTCGCGTATGCCGTGCTCGTGACGCTCGATTTTTGACTTTGTGTACTGAACTTGAGCCCTGGCCTTGCGTCCACGGAACAGGTTCTGTATTTTGAGCACTTGTGGAGTCTTGTCCTGCCAGTACTGCTCTTCGCCCTGTAGTCTCGACCGGACTAGGAACCCTCTTGCGGCACTTTGCAAAGTCATGGCAAAACGGCGCATGTCCAACCGGTAGTTTGCGATTTGGCGGGCCCAATCAGCTCGGACACGGGCTTGGAGATCGACAATGAGGTGTTCCTGATCCCAGAGCTCTTGCATCAGCATGCCCAAACGTATCCGGACTAGGGCACCCCGGATCTGCGCTTGCAGATCCAGTATGATGCCTTCGTTCTCGGCCAGCTCGCGATCGATGCGTTCATCTTCTGACTCGACTGGCTCTGGTTCTGGTTCTGGCTCGACCTGGAAGTTTGCCTGCATGCCCGAGAAGTTGGGCATGCTAACACCAGACTTGTCTAGACCTTTTTGGGTTGCCTCGAGTTCGTGATCTTCAAACTGCAGTTTTCCGACCAGGTTGCCAATGCGGAAGTCGACTATGCCTTTGCGGAACAAGAGCCAGGAAAGGGCGTGTATGCAGTAGATGACTTTTGGGACATTCTTCTTTTCGTAAAGATCGATTAGTTCAAAGCGAAAGAGATCCGGCAGTTCAATCTCGGACAAGAACTTGAAAAAATGCGCGTAGTTGTTGGAGTGTCGGTATTGGAGTTTGGGGTCCCGGAAAATGCGCAACGGTTGTCCCTTGACAGCCTGGACAATTTCTGCCAGGGTAACACCATCTCGAAGCGCTTCTTCTAGCTCTACTACTGGGGGCAGGTCGGTCTCGATGATGTCCTCCATCCACTCTTTGGCTTCTCCTATATGACAAAGATACTCGTATGCCTGCAAGAATTGGCGCTGCTGATCCATCCAGTTGCGGCTCGACCAGGTAGATGCCGACTTTTGTCGTGCCGAGTCTGTCCGCTGAAGCCTTCTCCGCCCATTGAGACCCACGACCTGCTGCTCGGGCGACTTGATAGCAAAGTCGTCATCGGTGGCGGTTTCTGCGAATTTAGACAGGGTACGGAGATGGCCTGTCGATGACTTTTGGAAGGTCTTGAGTTCTGGTCGTTCCAGGTGAAGTGACAGCGGTCGAGAAGAATGGTCACGAGTGGGTGCGCGGACAGAGTCATTTCGTGATACGGCTAGCGAAAGCGGACGAGCCTTCTCGGTCGGGGAGACGGAGCTATCAAATGGGGCGTATATGTTCTCGACACTTTGGGAACGCATGTGGCTGTTACTCCGTGTAGGGCTGGCTGTGGCAGGCCGCAGAAGCTTCTCGGGCGAGGGCGGGTTTGAATAAATTGGTGGTCGTAGGATCTTCTCGGCAGACGATGGGCTTATTGGGGTCGAGGGTCGCAATGGCTTCTCCGGGGATGGCGGATTCGCAAAGGTTGCATGTCTTGTCAGTTTCTCGGGCGAGGGCGGGTTTGCGGGGGGTTGCTGTAGCGGGCGCAGTGCCTTGCGCATACTCGAATACGTATCGCTGGGCTCGGCTTCTGGAGGTGTATAGTAGTCGTCTGTCCGCCGTGTCAAGAGTCCGGCGGCCTCGCTCATTCCGCGGCGGTGGCCAAAGGACGAGTAGCCGGCCGAGGCATTGCTGGACTGTGTACTTGAGCGGCTTGGAGGATGTTGATCTGAGCGGCTTGACGAGGCAGTCGAGGCGGTTGATGTCTGGCGGAGTGGGGAAGGCGCTGTGGACGGATGGCCCAGTCTGGTGCGTGGGGTCGTCAGGTAACTCATGGTGAGGGCAGAGGGCGAGGGTGCGACGGGGTGCGGGACAGCATATGTTGCACGGGATCCGAGGCAGGCTGGTCAATGTTGTTTGCAGGTGAGGCTCAAGAGGCCGTCATGGAGGCCCGGATATTAGAAGAGATTGATGGTGGAGGCGACTGCCGGACAAACGAAAAGAGCGCACACAGCCCAAAGGAAGCGGATTCAGCCCTGCGACCAGGCGCGCAAGTCGAGTCTGCACGGGCAACGAGGGTAAAGAAGGGCGGGAAATGGGGTATCGTAGGATGAAGACTACGGCGTTGAGACTGCAAATGGACGTGTGGTTGAGTCCAAGCTTTCGGGCCCATGTTTACTCGGGCTGCCAGTGTGTGTTGTCGAGCCAACCGAGGCCAGCCGACCAGACGCTTCTCGACCCGCCCGTCACGTCACCCCCCAATTCTCATCCCATCCCAACGGGGGGGTTCTGGCAAAGCAATGTGTTAGCGCTCGTCAGCCCTCGGAGCCCTGGTGGTGGTGGTTGTGTCTCGATGCCTCATTTCGCGCAAGAGGCCAGCGTCCGTCTCGTCTGCATCGTCTGCACAGAGGGTGGACACCGCTACTTGGACAGCGCCTCTTGCACGGGGAGCCAATGCGTCCCAGCGCACGTCGTCTAGCGTCACTCGAGACGGCCTGAGATAAATTCGCCCACGTCGCCATCTTCTCGCCCTTTTGGCACAACTCGCTCCATCCTTGCCGCAGCCGGTCGCGCTGCCCTCGACGCCAACGATGCCTTTCTCTTGCGACGCGCCCGCCGACACGCTAAAAGGCGGGGTCACCTGAACCGGACTCGGCCTTGGCATTCGCGCGCCCACTGAAATTCTTTCCCCGCCGTCATTCTCACACTTTTTTTTTTCTCTTGGGAAAGCTTGCAACTTTCCCCGGCCGCTGTCTTTGCTCAAAGAACCACGGTCTATTTTCTTTCAGTGATACCCCAGCAGCTCTTGTCTGTTCCTCGACAAGCATTTTTCTTTTATTTTCACGTCATGCCCATCTCAAACGGCGACGCCATGACCAACACCACCGTCGACGCCCTGGACCACACCAAGGCGCTTGAGATCCTCAAGAACGAGTATCCTGAGCACGATGGCATTGATGTCAAGACGCTCATCGACTCCAAGAAGAACGGCGGTCTGACCTACAATGACTTCCTCATGCTTCCCGGCTACATTGGTGCGTTTGCCTCGCAATTTTGCCATCCCAGGCCTACCCTGCCGAACACAAACTTTTTTTTGGCACTCTGGCCATGTAATCGCAGCATCCTAACAGGGCCACAGGCTTCCCCGCGGCTGAGGTTGCCCTTGATACCCCAATCACGAAGCGCATTTCCCTGAAGACCCCCTTTATCTCTTCCCCCATGGACACGGTCACTGAGCACAACATGGCGATCCACATTGCGCTCCTCGGAGGTCTTGGTGTCATCCACCACAACTGCTCCCAGGAGGACCAAGCCGAGATGGTGCGCAAGGTCAAGCGCTTTGAGAACGGCTTCATCTTGGACCCTGTCGTCATTTCGCCCACCACTACCGTTGGACAGGCAAAGGCCCTCAAGGAGAAGTGGGGATTCGGTGGCTTCCCCGTCACTGGTAAGTCAGACGCACTCCTTCTGCCCCCTTGCATTGTGATGATTACCTTTTCAATTTTTAACTTTCGTTCATCCGCAACGATTCCGTCGTGCTGTGGAGAAAATATGCCTGAAATGCTTCAAATTTGCCAATTTTTTCAGTTCTTGCAATGCGCAATTGCTAACGATGGCTGCAGAGAATGGTACCCTGCGCTCTAAGCTTGTTGGTATTATCACACCCCGCGACATTCAGTTCCACGACAAGCTCGACGACCCCGTCACTGCGGTTATGTCGACCGACCTCGTAACTGCCCGCCACGGCGTCGAGCTCAAGGAGGCTAATGACATCCTCAACAAGTCCAAGAAGGGCAAGCTTCCCATTGTTGATGAGAACTTCAACCTCATTGCGCTGCTGTCGCGCTCCGACTTGATGAAGAACCTCAACTTCCCTCTTGCCTCTAAGCTCCCCCACTCCAAGCAGTTGATCGCTGCCGCTGCCATTGGTACCCGGCCAGAGGACAAGATTCGTCTGCAGAAGCTTGTAGACGCTGGTCTCGACATTGTCATCCTTGACAGCAGCCAGGGTAACAGCATGTACCAGATCGAAATGATCAAGTACGTCAAGCAGACATACCCCCAGCTTGATGTCATTGGCGGCAACGTCGTCACCCGCGAACAAGCCGCTGCGCTTATCGCCGCCGGGGCCGACGGTCTGCGCATTGGTATGGGCAGTGGAAGCGCCTGCATTACCCAGGAAGTCATGGCTGTTGGAAGGCCCCAAGCCACTTCTGTCTTCAACGTCACGTCTTTTGCCCGACGATTCGGCGTGCCCTGCATTGCCGATGGTGGTATCCAGAACGTTGGCCACATTGTCAAGGGTCTCGCCATGGGCGCATCCACTGTCATGATGGGTGGTCTTCTTGCCGGCACCACCGAGTCTCCTGGAGAGTACTTTGTCAGCCGCGACGGTCAGCTCGTCAAGGCCTACCGTGGTATGGGCAGTATCGCTGCTATGGAAGACAAGAAGGCAGGAGGCGGTGCTCAAGACTCCAAGGCCAGCAATGCTGGTACTGCGCGCTACTTCTCCGAGGGTGACCGTGTCTTGGTCGCTCAGGGTGTCTCTGGATCTGTCCAGGACCGTGGCTCCATTACCAAGTTCGTTCCCTACCTTATGGCTGGTGTTCAGCACTCTCTGCAGGACATTGGTGTCAAGAGCCTTACAGAGCTCCACGAGGGTGTTTCAAACGGAACCGTCAGGTTCGAATTGCGAACTGCCAGCGCACAGGCTGAGGGTAACGTCCACGGACTGCACAGCTTCGATAAGAAGCTCTACTCTTAGGCGATTGAGGGACAAAAGTGATTCAATGCATTGGGAGGGCGTTAAGCGGATTGTTGGGCTATAGGATTCTCTCATTATTAGACACGCGATATGCAAAGATGACTGATGATTACACGTTATTGGAGCAATGGATAGGCCAAAAAGCAATGATACCATGAACTCTGTTCATTTTTAACGTACAAACTGTATTTTGAGCGGAGAGAGGGTGATGCTGCCGCGGATTTCCCAACGACATCTTGACCCGCGTCCCTCACCGCGCTAGGTTTAACCTCGGCTTCTTCCCGTGTCATACCACCTACACTTCACATGTGTTGACCACGCCCTCTCTTTGTTAGCTATGCTCAAAACAAATCCAATCTCGCTCAAGATCAAAGCCCAATTCTCATTGTCGAGTTTTCAGAATCCGATACGACCAGCTGTTCGCTCATCCTCAACTCTTCTACTGCAGCACCACGCGCGACCCTTGCTCTGGTTGACAACAAGCTTACCTCTTGACCAGCGAGGGATACTTAGACTCCAGAAGTGCAGCATGTCTACAAGGCCAGATCATCAATCGCCCAAGAAACCGGCCAAGACGCCTGTTGTTCCCAGGCCAAGCGCAAGGTAGGCTGGAGTCCAAATTACATTGATAGGCAACGAGCCGAACTTGTTACACGACACATGCTAAAAATACCAAGCGTACTCTTAATATCTCCAACAAATCAAATTTTGCTCCTCCATCGCGTGTCAAAGGCTTCTACCTTTGCTTCTGCACATGTCTTCCCTGGTGGTGCAGTCTCAAAGACCCACGATGGCGAGATGCCTGGTCCAGACCATCCTGACAGGCATCGAGATGGACCCGCATATCGCATGGCAGCCATCCGCGAGACATTTGAAGAATGCGGTATCGTCCTAGCCAAGAGCAAGAAGACTGGTAAACTATTTACCGAAATCAGCGATGAGGAAAGAGAGCAAGGTAGAAAAGCCGTTCATAGCGGCGAAATCAAGTTTGGAGACTTGTTGGAAAAATGGGGAGCAGTACCCGACACTGAATCACTAATTCCCTTTACCCGCTGGGTAACGCCACAGGTAACGCCCGAGAGCCTGCCCAAGCGTTTTACGACACAAATGTATATTTACCTGCTCCCTCTTGGCTCTGGGTCACCAACAAAGCATACTGCTCTCCAGGGCACGCCACCCGCTTCGGGCCTGGAAGAAGAGGCCGAAATCATCATTCCGAAGCCCAGGCACGACGGAGGCATCGAACATACTGCCGCACGTTTCTTACCTCCAAACAAATGGATTGATCTCGCACGGCAAAACAGAATCATCTTGTTTCCCCCGCAATTCTTCCTCACACTCATGCTCTCCCCGTATCTAGCTGCAACCGTAACTTCGCCATCTTCACCTACTCCCTCGCTATCTGAACTCCAGGCCGAGCGCGGTAGACTCCTTGATTTCCTGCAGAAGCCACGCATCTACAATGGCCAGCCTGAGGTTCCGTTCACTGAAGCTTGTATCTCGCCCATTGTCTTAGGCAAGGGTGAGTACGGTGAGAGCGAGCAGGATGGTATTGGCGGCGTAGATAAGAGCACAGCCGTGCTTGTTTTGGATCGACCGGGCAAAGAAGTGGAGGACCAGGGACAGGGTAGGAGAGGGATTAGGGAGTGGGTCATCACTGCGAAGTTTAAGAAGGAGGGGCCGAGGGATGTGGATGTTAAGAGGAGGGAGGAGATTCTAGGGAAGGGGGTCAAGGGAAAGTTGTAGACGTGAGATCGATGGTGTTGGAAGGATAGCCGGGTTTCTCTGCTGCGAGTCTATTAGGACGGAATTACGACTTTGTTGATATGATGGAATATGGTGCGTTAGTCAGTGACATGCAAGGCACGATCCATCGTCTTACTGTGGCGTCTATGTACCTCGTTCCCCCGCATTGCTGATCTTCTTGCATGCATACGACTTGTCCCCGGCCCGGTGCGCCCGCTCGGCATATTGCATGCCGAGTCGTGTATAGTGTTCTCGAGATATATACAATTGAGTCGCGAGCTGTGTCACTGAATCATCGATATCTTACGGGTCCATCTTGAGCACAATAGCTATGTTAACATTGGCATGGACAATCATTACACTCTTACTATTCCCATTGGACATTTTAGCAGCAGGATGTTGGCGAGACACCATCTGCACAGGACCAACTGAAGCCGCATTCCCCGGTCCGTAACCTCTCCTTTTCTCTCTCCCCCCGAAATTCTCATTTTCACTCCAACTTACTCCTAACATTGTCACCCAAAAGGACCCTGGGACCAATCAATCTACGCACCCCGTAACCGCACCGTGCGCCCCCGCTCCGTCTTCACACTGCGCGACCGTCGTCCCGCCAGCTACCCGCGCACCGCCACTCTGCGCGGCAACGGCACGACCG
This sequence comes from Bipolaris victoriae FI3, assembly GCF_000527765.1. Lineage (NCBI taxonomy): Eukaryota > Fungi > Ascomycota > Dothideomycetes > Pleosporales > Pleosporaceae > Bipolaris > Bipolaris victoriae. Next base: position 21,694 of record NW_014575248.1, read on the forward strand.
TTGTATTCGACTTTGGCTACGAAGTCGGCGGCATTGCAACGCTCACCTATACCAGTAACGGCACAGGCACCATCGGTATCGCCTTCTCCGAAGCACTGAACTGGGTCGGCTACTCATCTGACTCATCAAACGGAAAATTCTCAAGAGAAGGAGATGGAGCGTTGTATTTCAACGTTTCCGGCGGCGCGGGACCAGGGTCGTATACGATGCCGGATGAGGTGCTAAGAGGCGGGTTTAAATACATGACTGTGTTCCTGCTTACGGATACGGCGACGCATGTTGTACTGACTGATGCGCAGCTGGAATTGAGTTTTCAGCCTACGTGGTCGAATTTACGCGCGTACCAGGGGTATTTTTACTGTGACGACTCGTGGCTTAATGCTATTTGGTATGGTGGTGCGTATACGCTGCAAACGAATGCTGTGCCGCCGAATACCGGGCGGTGGGTCCCTATGCTCGACAAGGGGTGGGCGAATAATGGGACGTTGGGGCCTGGGTCGAGTATCTTGGTTGATGGGGCGAAGAGGGATCGGGCGGTTTGGCCGGGGGATATGGGGATCGCGGTGCCGTCTGCGTTTGTGAGTACGGGGGATATGGAGAGTGTGCGGAATGCGTTGCAGGTCATGTTTGATTATCAGAATGAGGATGGGTCGTTGCCGGAATCTGGGCCGCCTTTGTTGCAGCAGAAGAGCGATACGTACCATATGTGGACGCTGATCGGGACGTACAACTACATGCTGTACACTGGCGACGCAGACTTTGTTCTGAAGAACTGGGCCAAGTACCTCAAGGCCATTGACTACATCTACGCCAAAGTAGACTCGTCGGGACTCCTCAATCAAACCGGTACTCGCGACTGGGGCCGCTGGAATACCGGCTCCAACAACACAGCCGCAAACGTCCTTCTCTTTCACACCCTCCAAGCCAGCGCCCTCCTCGCAACCTGGCTCAACGACACCACCTCCCTAGCCTCCACATGGCGCACCCGCGCCATCTCCCTCCAAACTGCCCTCCTAACCCACTCCTTCGACCCCTCCTACGGCGCCTTCCGCGATAATGCCACAAGCACATCTCTCCACCCCCAAGACGCCAACAGCCTCGCCCTCCTCTTCTCCCTCGTCCCACCAAACTCCTCAACCGCATCTTCAATCTCCACCGCCTTGACCCTCAACTGGACCCCGCTTGGCGCCCAACCCCCCGAACTCCCCGGTAACATCTCCCCCTTCATCTCCGGCTTCGAAATCCAAGCGCACTTTAAATCCCGCCGCGCAGACCGCGGCCTCGATCTCATACGCCGAAGCTGGGGCTGGTACGCTAAGCACCTCAACGGCACGTATAGTAGTACCGTCATCGAGGGGTACAGGACGGATGGAACGTTTGGGTATCGCGCGGAGAGGGGGTATGAGAATGATGCTAGTTATGTGAGTCATAGCCATGGCTGGAGTAGTGGTCCGACGAGTGCGTTGACGGAGTGGGTGGCGGGATTAAGGGTTATGGAGCCTAAGGGGAGGAGGTGGGAGATTCAGCCCGGATTTGGGGATTTGAAGAGGGCGGAGGCGGGGTTTAGGACGGGGTTGGGGGTGTTTAGGGTTAAGTGGGAGAGGGGGGAGGGGGGGTATGGGGTTGTGGTTGAGACGCCGGTGGGGACGAGGGGTGTGGTGAAGTTGCCGGTTGAGGGGGAGGGTGGCGAGGTGGTGGTTAATGAGGTTGTTTTGGGTAGGGAGGAATATGTGGTTGAGGATGGGCAGGCGGTGTTTGAGTTGGCGGGTGGGAAGTATAGTATTCGTGTTTCGAACTAGGATTCGATTTACTAGAAGTACAGTGAAATATTAGTGTATGCTCATCTTCTGTTGTGTTGAGTACTGCGGACTGACATACTTTAGGACATGATATAAGACTGCCGACTGCAAATTACTGTAGCCAACCGGTGTGTCTTTCCGTCAAAGCAAACGTGTAGACATTATTAGTTGCCACGCTACGTATAGACAATTTCACATCAACAATTTGAATCAGGTAAATCATGTTGCTATATCGAAAAAAAAGATACTTATCTCTCTGTGGAATCACGCAAGACATACCACACTTAGACCTCTTCTGACCACCCCTTAACCCTCAAATATATAAATCTCTTTTTTTCACTACCTCATACCCTTAAAAAAACTCTTACTCCTCTCCAATCTTATAAACATACTTAACCGCACTCGCCTTCCCCTCCTTCAAATCCCTCAATCCCGTCTGCACACCCTGCAACCCCCCCGGCACAACCTCAAACGGATGTCCCTTAAACCAGCCTTCCTGCAACCCCCTCGCCATCCACCTAAACATGACATGCGCAAAGTCTGCATCCTCTTTATGCGCCGACCCCACCTGCGTCATCGTCACCGTCAAAGTCTTCGGTAGATCATCCTCCTTTTTACTAGGCAGCACGAGCGCAATCGCGCCATTGGGCTCAATCACCTTGCTGATATTGATGTACGAGCCTTTTTCGGACACGCCGTCAAAGGCGTAAGTAAGTTTTTCTCCTTGAAGCGCATCTCGGATCCCTTTTACGACGGCTTCGTCGCCGTTGCGGTAATCGACGACTGTGTCGCCTCTGGAGCGGTCTAGTAGCGATTCAACATAGGAGATACCGCGGCCTGCGACGGCGATGATGGGATGAATATTCGCTTTTTGAGCTATTTTGATGGCAAAGGCGCCGACGGCGGTGGCGCCGCCGTAGACGACTAGGGGTAGCTTTTTGCCGTCTGGCACGGGAGTCCATGGGTCCGGGAGACCGAGGCGCAACTGGAGGCCGATTGCTGATGTCATGGCGGCGAGGGGGATTGTAGATGCTTCTTCGAAAGACACGGATTTGGGGATGTGGAAAGTCGTGTGTTGCCAGCCTACGGCGTACTCTGCGAAGCTGCCGCCAGGCGTCATCATTTCGTGGAAAGAAGCGACGCGGTCTCCTGGCTTGAACTCGTAGACTTCGGAGCCGACGCTGTGCACATAGCCGGCAATATCGTCGCCTGTGTTGGCATCGTTCATATAGCCCATTTCAGGGAGTTTCCTGTTTGTTGGTCCTTGTGTTAGATCGGAACGATATCTTGGAGGTGAAAAGGATTTACGGGGATGGCGTGAATGGTAAAGAAAGGAAGAAAACTTACCAGTCCTTAGGATTACTTCCGCTCACTACAACCTTGATAATGACTTGCTTGGGACCTGGCTGTGGAATCTCAACATCCTTGATCGTAACCACCATTCCCTTAGAAACCTGAGCTTCCTTCATTTTTGTCTGATTCAGGTTGATATCTTTTCCTTCCCTCTAGACAAGACAATGTATTCTAGGCCAGAAAAGATCTGAATTCTTAACTAGTTCAAGAGGGATATACTCGAATCTTGTAGCAATGATATTGGAACGACGCAGTCAGTAATAGTGGTAGGATAGTGGGGTAAATGCCACTTCATATTATCTTTAAATACAAGAATAGTTATAGTATTGATCAGCACCTTTTGCACTCCCAGGTCTTCCATCCGTTTCTCGTCCGTTCCTGTATCCATTAGCGTGCGTTCAATGGACCCAGAAGCTCGAAAATGACGTTGCGGGGTTATTGAGTAAAAGTGGAATTGTACTAGTAGGTTGATCCCGAGGTCATGATGTTTAGAGCTGCTACTTGCTTTCCGATTGCGCCGAGATTGGCCGAAGAGTACTTGTACTACGTAGAGCAAGCTCGTTTCTGCTGCCATTAACAGCAAGACGTGGTGCCATGTGAAAACACAGTGAAAATAAATTTTACTGTCATCATGGCATTACATAAACAGTCATGAAAAACAGACTGTCATAGACATTAAAAAGGAAATGCTACTGACGGGACTGATACAAGAGCAGCCTACGATTCGACCAAGACAGTTACACCAGAGAAAAACCAAAACGATCAAGACATGACCAGTGCATCGCAATACAACCCAAAATGCAGTCTAACAAAACAGCCAACGAATCCGCATCGCTGCCATGGGCAGAAAGATGGTATACAAACGCCAACCCAGCCGGCCAACCGTGTCATTGATACTTCTAAATGTGAATTTTCATGCTTGAGACGTGAGAGTGTGACAGGGAAAAGGGTAACGTAAAGTTGAGAGATATGCGATCGAAAGGAAACGAACATGAGACTGGGAAGTCTCATAGAAGAAGCATCAAACCCCTAATAATGCATTTTCTGAATACTTGCGTGTTGTTCTCTCCAGGAAGAAAGCAATCAACGCCAAACACCCTTAGAGTTAGGCATCAGGCTAGTACCTCTCGCAGAAGAGCCACTGGTAATGCGAACAGGTGCTCGCGAACTTAGGCTTGCCGGCGCCTCCCGTGGTCGGTCGTCACCATTAGCTACAGTAGTACGTCTCGCAGCACCTTTCATGATGGGCGTGACTCGCGGACTGAGTACGCTGTGTTTCCAGTCAGCTTCGTGATTGGACTTGACCATGCGGCGTGCTGCACCCGCAGATAGAAGTGAGTTCTCGCCAGGCGGACTTCCAATGGTCGCTGCGGTTGGGCTGCGGCGCCGGTGAGCGCGGCTGATTGGTACCGAGCCTGCATTGGTAGAAGAGCGCCGCCTAATTGCGTGGCTAATCTTGCGTGCATCTGATGCTGTCCACTTTTCTCCTTCTGAGCTGGAATTACCGCTATCTGCTTCAGCCGCAGCATCAGAAGATGCGCTCTGTACGTGACTCAACCCAGAACCACGCGGGTTGCTGGCAATCTCGCGTAGAGGAGACGCGCCGTCAGAATCCGAGGTATATAGGGCGGGGATGCGGGAAGTAGGCGAACCGTCTGGCCGTTTCGAAAGAGCGCCAACTGCGAATCGCGATGTGCCTTTGAGGTCCACAGACGCCTTTGGCGGCGTGGGTATGGGCGAAGAGCTGCTTCCGTCTGATCTTGGTGCGGGAGCGGGAGCGGGAGCGGTGAAGTTTGGCTGCGGCATGTCGATTGAGGTGGTAGTTGGGGTACCTTCAACATGCTCAGGTGTCTTTTGGAACTCTGCAAGTGTGCCGTTCTCAGTATCGTCCCTCCACCGTACTCCTCGCTTAATCTTCGAGGGCGACTTCTTCTTCATGGGAGAAAACTGGATGCCCTTCTTCACTCCACTCATGAGCTTCTTTCGGCGTGGTGACGCTTTAGCAGGCGATGCAGTGAGATGAGACGCATCAGCCAGTGTCGGTAAGGCCAATGGGCGCATTGGAGAGGGTTCTATGATGTTGATAGGCTTCTTTCGCTTCGGCGTGCCTTTGTAGTTCGATTCAGAGAATCCAGCGACTGACAAGCCGCCATCTGGACGAATAGCTTGTGAAGTGGCGGTTGTACACGCGTTCATGATCTTTGTTAGTAATTTGCGTGCGGCGGCGACTGCATCGGCTTCGTCCATTTGAGTGATCTGGTTCAGGATTGCAACAGTTTCAATGTGCGCTTGAACAAGCACTTGGACAATGGCAGCGTCACCGCCTCGTTCTTGGTCAAGCAGAGCATTGAAAAGTTCGCGGTCTGCATTCGACTTGAGGAGTTCGTATTCTCTTGTCAGATTGGCAGCGTCACGGCCATCGGCGTTGTTGTCCACCTCTGCCAGACCCCTCAGTCCTACTTGGAGGGCAGTGTCCATCTTACTTGTCCAATTGGTACGCTCCAAACGGCGGTGGCAATGCTGTCTTGTTTGCTCGAGCTCGGCTGAAATCCCGACCGCAGTGTCCCTCATCGCAGTGATTTGCGATGGCATCTCTTCGTTTTCCCTGATATCTCTGACGTTGTCGAATGCTGCAATCCAAGAAGAGATGAGCGAGATGCGCTTTTCAGCTTGTTTCAGTGTCTTGGACATATTGAATCGCTCTCGACGTTCGGGCTCCGAATCCGCATAGGCTTGACGTAGACGTATGATAGCATCCCGTAGAATACCGTCCTTCTTCTCGCTCTGCTTTTGGTATTTGATGAATGCACTACCCTCAAAATCCTTTTGCTTTTTCATCAATTCTTCAATCAAGTGTCTTTGCTCATCAATCTTGACTAGGTAGTCTTTGACGTGGCGGTTGACGTTGTATACGTTCTTGGTGACCTTGGTCTGGATGTTCTTCGCGCGATTGGCATAGCGTAATGTGTTTTGTGTCTCATCGTAATGGGCACTTGACGGGCTGACACAAACAATCATAACAGTGCGGCAGTTGCCTCCGAGCGAGAATTTGAGCAATCGGGTGAGCTTCGAATTACGATATGGAATATGGTTGCGTTTCCGTGGATCGCACAGGGCATTGATACAGCTTCCCAATGCCAGAAGAGACTTGTTGATGTTGGCACCCTCAGTCAGTCGCTCTCCGCGGTTCTTGGTAGCACTAGCTCGCTCACTTCCCGCTAAATCGATGATACTGAGCGTAGCCATGGTGTGGGGCTCGTTGACGGAGGCGTTGCGGTCTTTGGACGAGACATTGATTTGGAGAACAGCGTGAGATCGAGACGAGGTAGCATTGGCTTCGGTAGGAGACATGGTTCGGTATTCGTTACCGCGAACAATCATATCCATGACTTCTTGAACCTACATCTTGTCAGCAATTGGGGGCGATTCACGCAAATTCAACTTGACCAACATTTTGCGGCCTGTGGCTTGACAATCCAGCTACTGAAACTGCTTGGTTCGCATCTTCCCGTAGCATCAGGGCCTGCTTGCTGCCACCTTCCACCAGTAAGTCGCGAATCGTCTCGTTGTAGATCTCTAGGTACGAGAGTGTAATTTCGGTGGCCTTTTCATCCTGCACTTCTTGAATCTTCTCAAAGAGTTCTTGCATAGTGAGGAAGATTATGCCGGGCTGCTGTGATGTTCCACTGGACACAGGTCAGTTCTGCCCCTCCCATGTTAAACGGCGGTGTGCATAGACATACGTGATGGTATGTGTTTTTCCACAACCTGTAGCACCATATGCAAAGACGGTTGCATTGTATCCTTCAAGCACACTATCCAACAAAGGCTTCGTCGTGGCTTCGTATACATCGCTCTGGGAAGTCGTGTCGTCGAATACTCTGTCGAATGCAAATGTTTGGTCCTTTGCTCGCTTGCCTTGAGGTCCGGTTGTTGAGCGGCCGAACCTATGTATAGCGCTGTCTTCTGGGGGGTCGAATATCCTGAAACCATGTTAGCCCAACACTGGCGTGGTACTCCTGAGTTGCCATACAAGCACTTTTCATCCATGACTTTGATCACCGGCCGGATGCCCTTGTGAATTTTTGGTGCAGGCACTCCGGCCAGCGAGCCATCGCCGAGGAACAGTGTTTGGTCGTCATTGCGCGTCACCTGGGCTGCCTCTCGAATGGTGAAAGGGCGGACTCGTACGGTGACAGAGATGGAGGACGCGCCCGCAGCGGCCATGGTTGCGCCGTGGGGATATGAACTGAAACGTCAGTTATGGTACACAGCGTCTGGTATTGAGCAGCACGCTGTATGTAAAGAGTGGTGGTGTGGCTGACTGGTGGGCTCAATGACGGTGTTGGACTGCTCCCCAACTTCTGTTGTCCGACGCACGGCCACAGTAAACAGACAGGGGTCTCGGATAGGGCAACCATGACCCTGAATGCCAAGACCGGCCTCCCATCTCCACCTTTTCCGACGTATGGCAAAGGCTAGTTTCGTCTCATGACCCTACTACACTGGCACATTGCCACCACCTTCTGCTTCATCTCTAGTACATATCATCAAATTATTGGGCACCATAGCAGTACAGAAAAGTAGTGGGAGATGCGCATCTCATTCAAGTAACTACAGACATCAAAATATAAACGAGCAAGCCATCAAATCATCCAATCATCGCCACGGCACCTCCTCCACGCAAGATCTCCAACGCTCAGCTCCCATGGCCCATTCACGCTTATCCAGCTAGTTAGGTTTTTGGGCCTGCATCAACTGCAATCAGCCATCTACGCAGTGCACTTCTGCCACTGCACGTACACAACTTGGGTGAACTTGAGATCAGTAGAGTCGGTGGTGAGCAGACCAGTGGCGGAGGAGTTGGTGGTAGTCAGGCGGACTTGTGAGTTGATGTTGAGCATGCCAGTAGTGCCGCAAGGCGACCACACAACCGACGTGCTATCGGCCGTGTCATGCTTGAGGTAGTCGCCGTTGGCGGGTCCCTCGAAGGTGTATTGGGTGCTGGTCTGAAGACGGCGTTAGAGCTAGTTCTTAGTGCCTCACATCACAGTATAGACTTACCTGAGCAGTCTGGCCAGAGAAGTAGTAGGTTGACTTGAGTGTGCCGGTGACACCCTTTTGGATGGCAGAGTAACCGCGGTAGTCGGCAGACAGGATGGAGTACTGGAAGCCTCCAGGGTATTTGATGTCCACGTTCAGCTGGCAGTTCTTACGCTGCTCAGTGACGGCGATGCCGGGACCAATTGAAGCAATGTAGGAGTCGAAGATGAGCGTAACGACAGTCCTGTCACTGCTGATCTGGGAGCTCATGGTTCCCTGTGGGCAACCGGTTCCTCCATAGCTGACACCGCGGATGGTAACCTGTCCTGTGTAAGCTATATGTCCTCTGATCTCTTGTGTGTAGCAAGACGCTTACCGAACCCGCTGGTGGAGCATCACCGAGCTCGACGGTCGGCATGGCAGGTGCTGCTGCCGCGAGAGGAAGGAGAGCCAAGAACCACTTCATGTTGGGTGATTGATTGATAATCTTTCTGTGATACAAAAAGTGGAGGTATTGCTATGGGAGAATGTGCTCGGAGTGGAAGCTGAGTGACGATCATATGGGCAAATGGACCAGATTATATACCTTTTCAACCGGCATCTTCTCATTTCCCGTGAGTGCGGCAGTCAGCACCGTAGCAACCATCTGGTGAGTTTCAGCAGCAGCCTACAGAGCACGATAACCGCTGCCAAGTGCCGCCTGCAATATCGAAAAACGGCTGAACAAAACGCCCACTTGCTTTCATAGGACTAGGACTCGATATTCTGCTCAGCTGAGGTATTGTATCCATTGCCAAGCTGTAACTTGTTTCCGCTGTGGTAACTGTAACTCGTCTGTATGGCTGAATCTAATATCTGGGGTACGCGATAGCGTCGTCCTATCGGAGACCTTCTCCAAAGCACCATACTTGTCCAGGTCAATATGACACGATAGCGTCCTTTCACCATATACCCTGCTTCAGGGCACTATTCCTGTTTGAATGGCAATCACATGCCAAGATTCCAACCTTACGGGTGTCAGAGTACCTGAACCATGCTCTAAGTGCTTCTTTTACAGTGACGAGTGGCACAGAATCTGACTGCCGACAGTACCGGACTCTTGTGCCTGTACGACTTTGTCGCGTGGATAGATAGGACGGTTAGATGATGGATACGAGCAACGGGGATATAGTGGTCATGGAACCCATAGCTTTCACACATCAGGTGATAGTTAGTGTACCAAACTTTTGCTCGAACGGTGGGTCACATGCTCGCTTCTATCTCGCATTCAAAATTCGCGCGGCGAGTACAGTGGGGATAGATTGAGAAGGAATTGAAGTGAGTATATTTTCCCGGGGCATCAGGCCTAGAATAGAAACACGGGCCTGGAAGCTGGGTAAGAGTCTTGGGAGTACAGCAGGGGGTTACATATGCACACGGGTGGCGGCTTTGATCAGTCCATCCCGTCGGCAATACGCTGGCGGTAGAATGTACGGAAGTTGCGGGTCCATCGTGTCCGTCTGATGGAGCCGTTCGGTGGTTGTCATGTATAGAGGATGATAGTATGTTGATATCGTGAATGAAACGATAGGACTTGCCTCTTGGCGGCTAGATTAACTTTAGATTAAAGCTTGTCACTCCATCGCTGCTCGAGACCCTGCCTTTAATCAATTTTAGCGAACACGATATCCTGCAGGGGTAGATTCTGGAGTCTGGAAACAGGTCCAAAAATACTTGGGGAATGGCTGGTTACGATGCATGCAGGATGCTGCCGCAGAATGCATGCGGCAACTTGGTGGTAAGCTACGACAGCTGGGTCATCGTACGAGCTGAGGAACGACTACTGCCGGTTCAAGAGCTGGATATGCAGCCAACGAGAAGGTCCTGGCCAAATAAATTGAGCGTTGATTACACAAGGCCTGTCGGGATGCCATGACCGGGATGATAGGTCGAGCCAGATTTATAAGGAAAGTTTATCATTGGGGTGCCAAAAAAGAGAGGAGTATAGGTCGGGGGAGGTTCGCTTCATTTGGTTATATGAGTAATAGTCTGTTGCCCAGTGCACATATAACAATAGGTAAGAGAAAGCACTGAAGGGATGAAAGACGTCTGGGAGAGGCTGATACACACCCAGCACTCGTTTGTCGCAAACTATTCCTATTGGCCATCCCCAGATGAGCGGGAAGCCAGCAAGGGTATTGTGGCTTGAAGGATGAGCGTCCAGATCTTCCAGCAAGCCGAGGTTTTTTTCAGCAGCACCAGCAGCGGCAGGTAACGCAAAGACAAATCCTGACTGCTCGACTGCAGGTTCGGTCAGCGATACGCGATGAGGGCGCGACAGAGACTGGCCAGGGCGCCACAAGCAGGTGTTCTGTGTTTTACCAGTCGGCATAGGACGATTTCCACCGACTAAGGTCCGGATAAAGGTACAAACCTGGCAAAGCGGAGAACTGCGTCCAATGCGCGCAGGAGCCACAATATATAGCGACGTGTCAAGAGTTGCAGGGCGAAATCGATAAAAAGCGAAGGATGTGATGGCCAAAGCAATCCTCCCTGAGCAAAAGATAATGTACAAGCCGAAGCTGACCAGAGCTGGAGTAGAGTAACTGACAAGTCCGATACTCGACCCCGCCACGCCACCATGCACCGCCACAAGTGTGGCTGAAGCACCCCCTCCTCGATTTGTCCATTCTAATCATGGCATCATCGCCGCCGTCTCTGTCCGTTTTGTCAGCGGCGGACATATCGCAACCCGTTCATTTCCTTTTCTTCATATTCTCCCACAACAAGCCCCGCCATCCTGAAGTCCCTTACTATCTTCCTTGTAACCCTCCTCCCCACCCTCTTTTCCATGTCCTTTCTGACTAAGCTCCTGCGGCCCTTCAGCACAATGTCCAACGCGCCCGCACAGCCCATGACAGTGCCCTCGGGCGCACACACGGCCACCCTTGCAGCGGGCTGTTTCTGGGGCGTCGAGCATATGTACCGCAAAGAGTATAAGGACAAGGGTCTATACGATGCGCGCGTTGGTTACATTGGCGGCGACACCGAGAACCCGGGATACAGAGCTGTGTGCAGTGGAAGGACCGGCCGTATGTATATTCACTTTCTGCATGGTTCTACCTGCCATAGTTTTTGCTATGACTGTGCGACCGAGACTGGGGTAAAAAAATAAGTCAGAAAATAGTTGATACTAACACATGCACAAACAGACGCCGAAGCACTACAAGTAGTGTACGACCCGACAAAAGTAACCTATCGCTCGTTGCTGGAGTTCTTTTACAAAATGCACGATCCCACAACGCCAAACCGTCAGGGTCCAGATGTTGGCACCCAATACCGCTCAGCTATCTTTTACCACGATGCCGAGCAAGAGAAGATTGCGCGAGAAGTCACAGACAAAGTAAACAAGCAGTGGTGGAAGGGCGCTGTAGCAACAGAGATTCTGCCTGCAGGCAAGTGGTGGGACGCCGAGGAGTATCACCAACTATACTTGGACCACAACCCAGGCGGTTACGAATGCCCAAGTCACTTTTTGAGGAAATTCCCGCCGCTTGAGGATTAGAAGGTTGGTCAAGTGGAAATTAGATACCAGATCGGAAGAGGAGACAGCAGCATCATGATACCTATCTCAATATTCAACATAAAGTCCTAGAAAATTCATCATTTCTCGCGGATGCAATATATATTTTATTCTATTGCTAGAATGCTGTTCAACTGATGGTTCATCATGCGGCAAGTTCAACCGTCTATGAGGGTGGCAGAACATCGAAAGTGGTCGCAACCTCCTTCTCCCATGGCAGGCGATCCTTGCCAAAGATCTCCGCGCCCGGCTTGAAGTCCTTGAGTCCCTGCTCCAATAGTCCGGTCCTCAGAACAATGTTGTCCGGGCCGAGGACCTCCTGCTGGTGGTATACGTGCGCAGTGCAGTTCTTGCAGTAAAACTATTCCAAAAACAGGACTATCAGCATATGCATTCTCCAAAACGGGGACAGAGTAACGTACGCAGTGAACACTCTTGCCAGAGTCACCCTTGTATGTGTATTTGCCCAAGTCATCGCCCTTGGTGATCTTAAGCGCCTTGGCGGGAATGATCTGGTTGAGCGTGTATGTCGCGCCGGAGAGCTCCTTGCACGTGTTACAGTGACTGTATCTCCTCATCAGCACCTCTGTTCTCCTCATGATCTCAGGTAAAAGCTCACCAAAGGATATGCGCCTGTTGATCCGGCTGAAGTGTCGCCGTCCACTCCGTCTGCTTGCAGTGGCACGATCCCTTGAAGTCCGTCATTGTCTCGAATCAAGTGTGAGATAGGTGTGTAGTATAAAAATAGGTCGATGTAGAATGTCCAACAAGGTCCTCTCGAGAGGAAGGGCAAGGCAAATACCTTATATACGTAGCTCCCTCCCTTCTGCTCAGCTCAAGCACCCCTCTTTCCTCACTCTACCTCCACCCCTCCTTAGCTCCCAACCAACGCGCACCGGAAATGCAGCCTCCCCTCTCTCACCTGCATGCCGGAAACTCTTAGTCCCCCAATGTATCAGCAACAATACGGCATGGGGGCCGATCCAAACACATTCGTCCAATTCCACTAGTCCGTTTATCCGCATCCACAATGAGGTATTGACCCTGCAGGGCTACACGCATCAAGTCGCCGCGTTACAGGTGGTTCGGATCCATCCAAAGAATGCCACTACATCCAATGACCGCACGACATGTTGTTTTTCTATTGTGTAATCCACTTTCTTTGCTGATCGACCTCTCGAGCGCGTTGTCCCATGATTAAGGACCTAGCTGATCATTTGCTTGTCTATACCGGATTCATGGGCCCATGAGTAAGAGAAGAAATAACGGGAAGAGAGTGGATACATTGGTCGCAATAAGCAAACAAAAACGCGCTTGCTCTCGAAGGTAATCGTCGCTTTGAGACGGGATTCGAGAGATGTGAGGGGCATGCAGGCGCGCCCAATGACGGAAGCGGGGCACGACGAGGCGGGAAGACGCGGCGCGCGATGCGGACCCGGCTCTTGTGGTGTGCATGGAATTGTGGAATGGATGTTTGTGTTGGTGCTAGGCATGTGGTATTCCAAATCATTCGCGAATCATGCACCTAGATCCGGTGGGCGTGTGCGTCGTGTCGTGCATGGCTTCTGGTGGGGGTCGCTTTGGGTAGCGGAGGCGGTACCTACACTATTGGCGTGGGATCAACAGAGCAGCATGAGGCTTTTGAGGTGTGAGTTCTAGAATAGGTAAGAGATTGGGATTCGTATCAAATTGGGAAATGCAATGGCTGGGGCTGATCTTGACTAGAACAAGAAAGAGGAACGTGAGATAAGGCGCCACGCTGTTGCTTTCCGCCTTTTATACCATTCTTCTTGAATACTAATCATACTGAACATTGCTAATCGAGGAACAGAATCTGTAAGCATCCATTGTTTGCAATGCTTATCTTCAACATGTGATCGAGTTGTGCAACATCGTATCAGCCCTCGGAAAATGGAGAGAACCGAAGGCTCATCTGTATCTATGTAATTCAACTCAATAATGGTCCAAAAGTGCCATAATAACACACTAATTGCAAATATTTTATTTTTCTCTAACGCATACACTCATGAAGCGATCGTTTTAATCTATCTCCAAGAGTTCATAACGTCCACCATGCTTATCCAACGCATCCTCCACCCTCTCCATAATCGCAAGTACCTTCTCCTCTTCCAATCTCCGTCCCACAACCTGTACAGCCACAGGCAAACCCTCCATCTTCTCAGCATCATAGTGCTTATACGCACCCTGTGCAACACCATTCAGCTTCTTCAGCTGAAAGTTGGGCGGAAGAGCATCTTTCTTCGCATCAACATGCGTTACCGGGATGACGCCCACGGAATAGTCGAGCTTTGATACTTGTCAGTATGTAACAAAAAAAAGGGGGAGGCTAAAAGTAGCACAAAACGTACCAGGTTGAACAAAAAGGTGTAACCGCAGCTGCTGACTGCATCGTGCATGCCGCCATGAGGCACAGCAGGCGTTGCGTTTGGCGGCGTGAGCATGACATCCATTTTCGCCTTTTCATCCCACCACTGGAAGAAGTTTTGCTTGAAGGCTTCGCGCCTGCCGACAAGCTGCCAGTGCTCGTGTGCAGTCTTTGGGTGCCAGTCTCGCATTAGGCCGGCCCAGATGGAGTCGCCCTTGATGTATTTGAGGTAGAGGTAGTGGATGTACTTTATGAAGCGTGGTAGACGCATGTACTTGACCATTTGGGCGGCGCCCGGGTCGTTCCACTCGCCGGTGCGGAAGTGGCTTAGGAAGACGCCGCCGCCGTCGCTGAGGAGCAGCTGAGATGCGATTTGTAGGGCTTCGTAGGGGGATGGCGGCTCGACGTCGAAGACTTCGTGGCCTTCGGCTGCAAGGGCTTTTGCGGTCTCATCCAGAGCGCGTGCACATGCGGGTGATGGGTCTACAACGTGGTCTGTTCGCATGACACCGATGCGTAGTTTCTTCTTCTCCTGATATTCCTCCTCGATTTCTTCCCTCCATTCTATTGGGTGCACTGTGTAGTCGTATTTCCAGGGCTTCATCTGGATAAAGCTGCGTGTGAAGTATGTCAAGTCGTTCAGCGTCCTCGCCATGGGGCTGAAGACACTGGGAATTCCTTCTTGGCCGGCCATGCTGGTGTTCATGCCTACTTTTGGCCATCTTCCGGTAGAGCATCGTATCGAGTAGCATCCAGAGAAATGAGCGGGTGCACGAACAGAGCCAGCAACGTCGGATCCGATACCAATGCGACTACCACCGAATGCTAACAGCGCCGACTCACCACCTGTTGAGCCACCTGGTGAGTACTTATCATTGTGTGGGTTCTTGGTTCGTCCCCAGACATCGTTGGTAGATTCAAATGAGAGAAGAGTTGTAGGCAGGTTGGTCTTTACAAAAGGCACGGCGCCGGCATCTTTGAGTAGCTTGACCATGACTCCATCTTCAGTAGCTGGCTTTCCGGTATTTCTTGAATAGCCAACTGAGGTGTCAAAGCCCTTGACTTGTATTGAGTCCTTTAATGAAACAGGAATACCGGCCAACGGACCCTTGAGATTGACCTCTTTCTCAGCCCATTCCTCAGCCTCTGGAAACAAGATCTCAGTCACACAGTTGGTCTTTTCATGTGCCTTGACGGCAACCTTGCCGTATGCTCTCAGGATATCAACGGGGCTAGTGATTTGCTTTTGTACATCTTGGACAAGCTCCTGTATGGGTTTGCCGAGGATAGTACGTTCCTGTGGAGATAGAGGAGAAAGATATGGTGCTGGAAGAGATGCAATTTTTGCAGCACGCTCCGACTGCTTACGTTTGCTGATGGAAACTTAGCTGACAACACTCTCTTACAGTGTGTGGGGTATTAGAGTGGCTTTGTGAAGCTCGGAGCAACTTACCAGTCGGCTTTATGTTGCCAGTACTCTGAAAGACCCATTGTTGTTGCTAACTCTGAGAGTTGAAGATCACACGATCAACGGCCACATGTGAGACTTTAAAGCCTGTGGATTCTTCTTATCGGCTATAGATATCACGGGAAGCCGCGTGTATGCGACCAACTATCCATGAGCTGGGTCGCGTGGACCTGCCGCATCTAGCTCACCCGAGGTCGGAAGCGGGGAGCATGCCATCGTAAGGCGTACTTGTCATGCCACCACCACCATTGATACCACCTCCTTCATTCCAACACCTCAACACAATCTCTGTTGTCTCTGATGTCTTGCAAGACTCTTATCTTGAACTCCTTTGTTAAGGAATGCCCCACTTTGCTGTCTGACGCGTACAGGCGCGTACTATGAAAGCATTGTGTGCACAACTATGCAAACACGCCTCATTTTACCATTTAGATATGGAAGTTGTCTAGACTTCTACCATGTCCATCGATGACTGACCAATGTATACGCGCGCATACTGGTTCCATAGGCAAGCATTGACGTGGCAAATTCCGACGTCCTCTCATCAGCGCAGGTGTTTCTTGGACAACGCCCTCACCAAGGGCGTGAACGATCCTTTTGGAACAATGTTTCAACCTTCCGCGACTCTGATTGAGCCTCAACACTTTCCGAGGATAGCTCCCGCGCGCGAGGTTGGGCGGGAGCTTGGTGTGGGACCGCGGAAGTACAACAAGAGCCGCAACAACATCTCTCGTCCAACCGATCCAGACATCAAACCATGGCTCCACATGCCTCAGGTACCGCTCTGAATCTGCGGACGTGTATGGCTTCCCCAGATTTGGTGTGTCGACTTGTTATGCTGTAGCCGCCGACGTGCATCAGTGCGGCAGCTCGGACATTTTCCCAAGCATCGCGGTTCTGGCCTCTCATTGGTCCACCCAGCGACTACTCGCGATACCATGAAACCATGGCGGTCCAGATTCGCAATGAGCAAGAATAGCAGCGAATTCAGCTATTCCGTTTTCAACAACTTGTTGAGGCAGCAGGAAACACCTGGATATATAACATGTACTTGAGGTAGCACCATATCAGTCATCAAACACAACAACCAGCTCACAAACACTCACTTCCTTTTCCTCTTTTTTCCTCTATTTCCTTATTTCCTATCTGGGTCTTATTCTTTCTCAATTTCCTATCACGACACTCTCTCCTGCTGTGCAGATCACTGTTACGTCCTCGCTACTCGAATCACTTCGTCCATTCACTTCGACAGTCAACTCTCTTTCAAAAACTACATCTTCAATCAGCCAATATGCCTGTCCCTACCTACAACGCTAAGCCTTTGAGCCTTATGCTCCTGGGTACTCGCGTCCTCCAGTCTATTTGCATGATCCTCGTCATTGGCATCTGCTCCAACTTTGTCCAGATGATTGTTACCACTGGTGTTGAGCCGCCTAAGGAGTTTGTTGGCACCCTCAGTGTGGTATGTATCAAAACATCATGCTTCCAGCAATGTACTAACACAGATAGGCTTGTATCGCTACCCTATACATCATGGTCAGCATTGGCTACTACTGGTCCCAAGCCAACCTCGGCCTTCTTGTCATGGCTGGTGTCGACTCTCTTCTTCTCATCGCCTTCATCGTCTGCGCAGTCACTCTTGGAAAGCCCATGTCTTTCCTCAACTGCTATGTCATTGGAAAGACTTCGGCTGAGATTGATGCCATGTACGCCAACGCTTTCGTCACTGCGGCGGTCCAGAACCTCAACAAGTCTGCCTCGAGCCTGGGCCACTGGGCTGGTGTCACTCGCAGCAACTGTTTCCAGGCTAAGACTGTCTGGGGCATGACAATTGCTCTTTGGTAAGTCTATTAGCGCTGTTACTGTTTCTGGGCATTACTGACCTGGCTCAGCATTCTCTTCACTGTCTCTTGCGCTCTTCTGCCTACCCTTTGGTACAAGAACAACATGAAGAAGCCTGCCAAGACTGTCGAGGAGGCTTAAACGAGATAATGATTGATGTCGTCATGTCGAGTCGACGCAACGATCAATAGGAGGAACTGTCTAAAACAAGTGACTGCCGCCAGTCCCCCAACCTCTGCCCCTTTTCCTATCTGTCAAAACCACAAAAACAGTACGCATCGCGATGGAGTTTGGAGTTGTCTTTTGTCATCATGTTCTTTTCTGTCCGGACATTGAATGTCCCTAATCCCTAATGGATATTTCTGAGCCTAGCTGCTCATACAAAACAAATTACATCATTCTTGCCTTAATTTCCGTTTGTTAATGTGACTCATTTACATGGTGCGCTGTTTTGCCTCTACCTTGCCCTTGGCCAGTCTGAGCGTTGGGCTCCTGTTTCATATTCTTGATTCACCTTGGTCTTTCACACACTCCTGCTACCTTCTCCACAGTCATAGGATACTTACGAGGTACTACCATGTGTACAACTAGGCAGAGACGTGACTTTCACTCATGGGACAAAGCTTTGAAGCGTTTGCAATACAGCCAATACCAACGGTGATCATTCAATTACGCTTTCATGTCTAGAATTCTATTCATGTGAACAAGCAACAATATGAGTCGATTGTCAGAACAGCACATACAACTCTCTGACGTTTTATCTTTCTGCCCTCCATATAAGAAAGACCAGCACCACGTCGATCTTATTTTCTCCACCAAGGGATACTACTCATAACACCACCTATTAAGCCCCACAAATTCTCACGCCACACATCCTAAACAACGATACAATGTGCAGACGCTACCCTCTCGAGTGCGCGATGCCTAACTGCCTCAACACCATCCCCCCACACTACATCTGGGGCGAAAGCTGCTACCAAGCCACGACCCATGACAGGGGAGTAAAGCGGCACTACATTCCTGGTGTTAAACCCTCAGGATACTGCGGTTTCACACAGGTCATGGAGCCGTACAAGCATCCGTATATGCTGTGTGAGTTTCATTATGAGAAGCGGAACAAGGAAGAAGACGAGAAGAAGAAGAAAGAGGAAGAGGAGGAAGAGAAGAAGAAACAATCGAAAGAAAGGGAGAGAAGTGGAATACCGAGGGGCATGGGGCACTTGATTGACTGATTGTTCGGGGTCTATCGAAAAAGAAGGGGATATGGGAGAGATTGGGTTTTGTTCCGGTATTTTGATAAGAGTCTATGTGTGCATTCCATGTATTGGAGCCAAAGCAACGGAGTTTTCACGAGGGGTGCATGGGTCCAGGGGAGCCGAGATAAAGAGTCAGGTATCATTGTAGGAATCGAATGGCCCTTTTGAGATACGGCTGATAGACACGAACCCCTTCGCTTGATATAAGCCAGGGCAAAAGGCGAACTGAATCTCTTTCATCAGCAGCCTTTCGGCAAAACCTGCCCAACTGCAGTCAATCTGTCCCTCTCAGCTCTCCAAGCCTAGCTGAAGCGTACTTATCGCCTGCAAGGTCGATCCGGCGCGCTCAATTTACCCCGCACCTCGGGAGAGGCTGATAAGTCTCGTCTGATATGTTGTGTAACCTGAGGTGCATCATCATTCGCCATGTGGCCCTGCACCATTGGACTGGAGGAAAATCCTTCGGCTACACAACATAGAGGCAGTGTTATACTGCCTATAATTGACAGACTGTGCTCAGCTCTTTCAATATCCACATCCATTGTCGTGAATCATTATCCATAAGTACTGCTGTGGAACGAATAGAAAATTGTAATATCCATACTGTGAACGAGTCGTGCAATCTCTGCGAGCGCGACTTTGGCAGCAAGAAAGAATATGGACAGCACTGCAGAAGCTCGCCAGTGCACAAGAACAGGCTTCAGTGTGAGGTTTACGATAAAAACGACACCATTTGCCCTCGAAGCTTTTGTAGCCTTACAGCCAAAAAGAGCGTCAACGAGACATCCATATGATTAAAGAAACCTTTCACTGCACTTTTTGCGATATCGGTTACATCAACAAAGGTGTGCTTAAGCAGCACGAGCGAGAATCTTCCCCAGAGAAGAACAATTCCCCATGCTATACTTGCAGTAACATGTTCGTCAGCGTAGAAGAGTTCGAAAGGGCATGACCGAGAGTCGCCTGTGCATTGGAACTCACCATGGCGGCTCCCGCAACAAAAACGCTTCTCCACAGGTTGAGGAATAGTTGTCTGTGGGAGGAAGGAGTTTTAAATGCCATATTCGCAAATGTCGTTCCAGCAGCGAGGCAGCATACTAGCAACATCAATGTCACACTCTCACGCATAAGATCCTGCGTCGTGAGACTTGCAGTAGTTCTTTTGGCGACAGAAAAGAATTTGCGTCCCACAAAATAACCTGTAAAGTCGATCTAGGACCATTCAAGGATCACATAAAATTTTCATCGAAGCAGCGAAACAATAAAGTCACAGCAAATGACACCATAGTCCAAAATTCAACCTCCACCAAACCCTTCACATCCCCTCAACAGCTCCCCTAAGAAACTCGTAATCGTTCACCTTTCCTATCATGTCATACTGCTAGATTAGAATACAATGCTGGCGACCATGGCGTACAGCGTGTGCCTGGCGAGGAAGAAGCGCTGCTAGATAAGCGCGCTGCAAAGTAACCTATGGTGTCACTTGGGTTTTAATGTAACCATGATAGGATAAATCCGAGAGGTTTTGATGTTTATATTCTAGAGTACCTGCCGTTTGCGATAGTTGACAGTGACATGTTGGTTGGTACCAGTGTCAGGACCCTGAGCTGAATGGCCTCGATACCCCGCTAGAACCCACACGTGCTTTGCCAAATTCACCACTAAGCCCAACACTCTAACTTGCAGCTCGATCTCGCATTGCAAAGTCACAACCAAACAGCCTGACAACATGGTATACTACTTCTCGTCAAACACGGTGTCTCCGTCGGCCTTTATTTATGTTGGCAAAGACAAAGTCGAAAGTAAGAAGCTAGACTGACTACCTCAGCTTTTGACATGGCCACACTACCTTGCTTGTCACCTGGGCGTTGGAATAGAGATCGCATGCTAACCCTGGGATAGATGAAGAGCTGATCAAGTACGGCTGGGACGAAGATGTGTGGTTCCACGTTGACAATCTTTCCTCGGCTCACATCTACGTCCGCCTACCAGAGGGCGAGGACTGGGAAAAGATGAACAAGGAGTTATTAGTCGACTGCGCGCAGTTGACAAAGGCGAATAGTATTGAAGGCAACAAGAAAGACAACATTACTATTGTGTATACGCCGTGGAGTAACTTGAAAAAGGACGGTAGCATGGCTGTGGGACAGGTCGGGTTCAAGGATCAGCGCAAGGTGAGTATTATGTGCTTATAGAGTTTGCATACTAATTTGCTGGAATAGGTCAAGCGTATACATGTTGAGCAGAGGGAAAACGCCATTGTCAATCGCCTGAACAAGACAAAGGTTGAAAAGTTCCCTGATCTGCGCGAAGAGCGAGAGGCGAGGCGTGCCGAGTTGAGGAAGCGGGAGCAGGGTGCAATGCAGGCAAAGGTACTTGAATTTTTTTTTGGATTACCTCGGTCCATGCTATCACTATCTTTACTTTGACTTGACTTCGTTTTCATAACACCATCATCTCTTCTGCAGCAAAACTAACCTTATGCAGAGGAAAGAGGAAGCGCGCGTTGCCAAAGAGCGCAAGGAGCTCGCTTGGCGGAGAGACCACGCCTATGACGACGTCATGACTGAGGACCATCTCGAGGAAAGCAGCAATCAGAACCGCGACGAGAACTTTCTTGACGACTTCATGTGAGGCTCCCTTAATGCTCACGCGATCACGGTCTAGTGCAGGTGCGTGGCAGAAGGGCGCTTTGCGAGGGCTTCGAGGCAGCGGTACCATTTGTCGCCTCATCTAGGATCGCGAAGGGTCATTGCTGGCAGGCAAAGCCCCATGCTTTCGTTCAACATACAGATGTTGTGATTGAAGACATCGTATGCAGTTGTCTTGATCTCGAGTTCATCGCGGGTTCTGACATGTCAGCCTCACTGTGTTGGGCTCAGAGCGAGGCACGGGTACATACAGAATCTTCGCTTTGTGCCTTCCGTAGCCTCCTTGACTCTGCACCCACCATACAAACAACAAGTTCTTCACTATCTTGTGCTCTAGGCCGTTTTCTCTCGTGGCATACTGAAGAAATTCCAGCGTGTTTTGCACTTTCTGGGGCTCAAAGTCAGAGGCACTGCCGCGACGGAACGCCAGACGGAGGCGGTCACGCAGCGTGTATCGGGCTGGCTTGGAGAATTGAATAGCCCGGAGACTATGCCGATACAGGTGCCTATACGCGTGTAAGACTTGCTGTTGTGACATGGTGGCCGGGGCACTAACGACGTCACGCCTCACTTCTGCAAAGCGCCATGGTTGGGCGTCGGAGAAAGGTGACACCGGCGCCCCGTAGCCGCCTGCGTGGCGTGGCACAAACCTGGTTCGATCCTCTCTTCTCTCCTCACACTACACCACCCAACGCCCCGCCTGTGCCTTTGCATCCACTGGGCTTGTAGATTCAAAATCCGCGTCTTGGACCTTTGCGCGCCGTTGTGACTGCCTCGTTTCTCGTATTCATCGCTAATCCCGCAGCATCACGCTCCGTAGCTGGAAAAATCCCAGGCCACAGGAGCACTTTACTCTTCCACGGACCGCTGCGTCTCTATGATTTGCCTTGCACACCAGCGTCATGACCAGAGTATATCATCCACGGCCGCAATATGCGCCACAGCGCAGCAGCACCCTTGAGCAGCCGCGAGCCGTCGCCAAAAAGAAGAAGCCCTACAAGATTGTGCTCGAAGCGGTAACGCAGGAAAAGAAGAAACTGCACTCGATCGTCCGTCTGCGATGCGCCATCGATGCACCGACATTTTACTAACGCGAGTGTAGTTGACGTATGCATCCAACGCGCCCACTGGCTTCGGCTTCATTCCCGCTGGACATCCAGAGTTCACGGAATGGTGCAAGGAGCAGTGTCGCCAGCGCAACCTCGACGTACATATTGTTTCGGTAGGCGTCGCAACAAACTCCGGCGGGCCGCGAGTAGCTGACAACCCCCCAAGGCCAAACCCAAGAACAAGATGCATTCCGATCCCGAGAAATTATCTCATCATGTCCACCGAGTCGGACATCATTTTCCTTTGCAGATTATCGACCTTGCATGCAGCAAGTTCGGCTATACGTACGATGAAAGCCAGGGCCTCCAGAAAGCCAAGGATGGCGACAGGACCAACTGGATTGCCCGGCGCTTCGAGGACTACTCTTCACGGCAAGTTAAACAAGGACGTCCCACGACAGAAAAGGAGACCAAAGGCTACATCCATGGTGCCGTTCGCGAAATGTTTCCCAAGATCCCTGACGATGATTTGCAAGCCATTGTTACCCCATGCCTTTGAGGAGGGAACAAACCGGGTAGGTAATGCCAAGGAACTTTCATTGGCTCGTAGAGTGCAGCTTGCTGTTGTCGCCCATATTCGTCATACGTATACAGATTACGACAAGCTGCTCAAAAGTGGCGGTTGGATGGAGGCTCGGTCCAAGGTTGAGAGTGTCTCCCTTGCCAAACTCAAAGAGTGGCGCGACGAAGCCGATGAGCAAAGCAATGAGCTTGAAGAAACCTTCCGTGAGGTCATTGTTCTTGATGATGACGATGAACCAAGCAGCGATCGCCATTCCACGTCTACGCCTGATGAACGTGAGCAAAGCATGGAAATTGTTTCCAGTCGTGCTACTGCGCGCGATTTGCAACCCGAGCTTCATGCCAACTACCCTCGTAATGATATGAGAGGTGTAGCAAGAAGAACAATTGTTCTTTCGCGATACCCTCCACCTCCACGATCAGGTCCATTGCCTGGCTCTTCACACCCCCAGCCATTCTCTCAGCTACCACCTCCACCTCCACCTCCACCTCCACCTATGCACGCAACACTAAACTCTGAACCACGCCTAGGGCACCACGGCGAAGCATATCGCTATGGCACACACGATCTGAATGACAAGTAAGGAGTAGTGACATGTTGACTTCCTAGCCCCACTAACCACCACAGACGAGCAAGGCCAGCTGACTCTGGTACAAGCCAACGGGCCGAGCCTATTTTGCACGAAATCGACGGGCAATTGTATAAAGTGAGTCTTGAACAGGTCACATCTCGTGAACACTACGCGATCGTATTTCGTTCGTTGTTCTGGAAATTTGAGCTGACACCCGTAGCTTCAACCCATCAAGGAGCCACGAGATGATTCAATGATGCGGTATGACCACCCTCCATCGCGACGCATACAAGGCATGTATTCGCGTCCTGCATCCCCTCGATTTAGTATGCAGGAAAGACCACCCACGAACACAAAACGCATGGCAGATCACGATCTTGTACTCCCTTCTGTTGAGCGTGAAACAGTTGATCTGACTTCGCCACCACGCCGTAATACAAATGCACATCACCCAGTGCAGGATCACAACATGCTAGACAGGCACTACATTCAGGTACAGTCGCCAAAACGTAAAGCGCTGAATACTTTCACGGACGAAAGAGACGCCCAAGCAGACCAACAGCCGAAACGTTCAAGGCCTATGTATCGTGAAGAAGTCCATCCCAGAACCTACCAAGGTGGGCCACTTGAGTTCCATTCAAGTCAACCAATGGGTCCTCTTCACAGTGCTCCACGACCACCGCCTCCAGAGCATGTCATTGATCTAACAAACAGTCTATATGGTCCGCCTACCAACAATGTCAGAGGTCAATATGCACCTCTACGACCTACTGCAGATGTTGATCCTCGTGGATACGTATACGCTCCTCCTGTAACGCATCGACAGCCTGCGCGCGATGTGAGAGAACCTCATCATCAGGTACCGGCTGGCGCACCTTGTCGTACTTACGTGCCCAATGCCAGGGCGTACGACAACCGGAATCCAGCCCGTGACTATATCTCGTTGCGAGACGGACGTCAGATACCTCGGTTCGAGGAAGAGAGTCTGCAATACATGAGAACCGGAGTTCGATATGGTGCTTAGGATGCTTTGATTTGCAATCAGCATAGTGGGCGGAGTTTTCGGTGTTTCCTATGGACGATACCCCCTGGATTCTTTTTTCTTTGTTATGCATCTCAGAGAGCATTTGTTTCTCATATTTCGCTTGCCGCATGCTAGTCTGCATTTTTGGCGTCTTGTTACTAGTGCATAGCATGGTGGGAGTCTGTTGCATCGAACAGCATCGTCAAATGATGTGTTCGTGGCGATGCCGCTGGACGGAGAGGAGACATCCAGTACAGACCATGACCGACAAGGCTGAGGTTCTCCTGGATGGAGGAGTATGAATACATAGGTAGAAATGAGAAGTACCAAGAGGTACCTTAAATACGATAACTTTCTATGTCACATTGATCCTCTACTCGCTATGTCTGATACCTGATCCTGTATCATATACGCACTTTATCCCGTCTCAGGCTTACTTGTGCATCTGCGCATACTTTTCTATAACGCCGTCCACCACCTTCTTGACCTCGGCCGCATCCAACTTTTCCTTCCTGTCCGGTGTGTACACCCCATTGACCTCCTGCTCAATATCCGTAAGTTGTGTATACACGAACCCACAGCAATGACCTCCATCCACTATCCCCACCATCATCTTCTCAATCCGCTTCAGCAAGTCCTTGGGATCCGACGCAGTCGTATACCCCCAATCCCTCTTCCTATCCTCCTCTCCATCCCCACCCGCACCAGCAGCCTCGCGCGCAATATTCACGCCCCCAAACTCCGTACAGATGACCGGTGCGCCAGGCGTATGCGTCGACCCTGGATCCCGCAGTTGTTGGATCGGCGCCAGAAACGTGGGGCGGTTAGATTTCGTCTTCATGATAGCATCGAGCGACGCACACGTCGCTGTCAGCTCCTCTGCATCAGCATAGTCATGGAACGTAGTTAGATCCGTAACCACGTGCTCCCAGCCACAATTGTCGTTGATAGGTCTGGTGGGATCGAGGACTTTAGTCGCGTAGTACAAGCTTCGGATGTGGTCTCGTTGCTGCTTGCTCGTGTGCAAATCCGTGTAGGCCCAGGATTCGTTGACGGGCGTCCACGCGACGACGCAGGGGTGGTTGCGGTCGCGGAGGACGGCTTCGCGCCACTCTTGATCCATGCGGTCGACGTAGGTTTCGGAGAAGGCGTAGGCGTTTGCCATTTCGCCCCACACGAGGAAGCCGAGGCGGTCGGCGTAGTAGTGGAATAAGGGGTCTTCGACTTTTTGGTGCTTGCGGCAGCCGTTGAAGCCCATTTTCTTGCTGAGCTCGATGTCTTGTTTCAGGGCTGAGGGGGTGGGGGGTGTCATGAAGGTTTCGGGCCAGTAGCCTTGGTCGAGGAAGAGGGCTTGAAAGTAAGGGTGGTTGTTAAGGCGGAAGGTCGAGTTATCCCAGTGGAGGGAGCGCATGCCGGTTGTTGTGTGGATGGTATCGATGGGGATGTTTTCTGAAGAGCGATAGAGACGGATGGTTAGGTCGTAGAGGGTTGGGTGGTCGGGAGACCATAAGGCGAGGTTGTTGAGCCAGGCCTTGGGTTCGGAGAGTGGAGCAGCAGATGTGAGGTTCTGTGGCAACTGCGAGACCTGGGTGTCGGTCAAACGCATGTTCGTCTTCAAAGGGACTGTGTCTGAGTCGTGGGGTAAGGCAGTCTTTTCAGTCTTGCTGATTAGAACACCGCCGAGGCTGGCCTCGAGCTCCACGCTGTAGTCATGACCTGCTAGTCTTCCAAGAACCTTGATGTTAGCTTCCAAATTTCCTCCTTCGATATCGTTGCTCTTAAGTAGTGTGCCTGTACTCGCATCTCCTAGTCTGACAGCGGGAACCGATTCCAGCCACACGTTTTGCCAGATGCCTCCGCTAGGCGTGTAGAAGATACTTTCGGGCTGTGCCTTCCAGTACTGCTTTCCACGGGGCTGGGTCAGATCGTGAGCGGAATCGAAAACTCGCACCGTCAGTCTCTGCGTCTTCCCCTGTGCAAAAGCATCCGTGATGTCAACATCAAATGGTACGTGTCCACCACGATGACCACCAAAAAAACTACCATTGACCCAAATCTTGGCTTCATAATCGACAGCTCCAAATCGGAGGATAACAAGATCTCCAGCAGTCTTGCCCTGTTCAGATCTCGGATCCTCAACCATCCTTTCATACCACAGCACCTCGTGCACGCCCTTTTCGTTGATACCCGAAGCAGGGCATTGAAATACAAATGGGACTTGGATATCTCTTTTCTCATGCACAGTATGCTCGTTTCTGAACTTGTTGCCTTGCAGTAGCTCCTGCGTACCAGCAGCGATCTTGGCCGTAATACTGTGCGCCTCGCTGTTTTCGGCACTATTGGTATTGGTGGGGTTCACAGTGATCTTGTCCGGTAGTTGGGTCAAGTGCCATCCCTGGCTGAGACCAACGTCGTTGTCATCGAAGAGGAATGACCATGGACCGTTTAGGGATTGCCATGATAGATCCTCGCGGAGGAAGTCCGGGCGAGGGTATGTAGGCGGGGGTGTGGGAGGCATACTTATGTTGTGAATATGAGTGTCGATGAAATTAGGATGAAGTGCTATCTTCAATTGAGGGCGCTGTATATGTAAAAGTTAGCATTCACGTGAGATTCGACGCAGTAAGGTGGAGGTGTGGGGAGGATACACTGGGTCCAACACGTACCACGCTCATTTGGGACTAGGGCGAGTTGGATTACATCTTCCCCGCCCGCAATCTCCTACACACCGGAGCTTCTTCAATGCTCAGAAGAACATAGTATTTTATATTGCCAAATTCACCATACTAGATTGCTTGAAATTGGTTAGACATGGCATCATGACGAGTAACCAATAGTGCTGCGAATGTTAGTCTAGAAATCCCCACTCTGAATGTATTTATTGTGGCTATTCCGGAAATAGTGGCGTTGTTGAGGCGTTTCAATTCACTTAGAAATTCATGATGATCGTAAGTGCGATACTTATATAAACTAAATGACGATGGGAAAATATACGTGGTATTACATCGAAAAATGATGAATTATTATTTCATGATGTACTGAGCAGTTGTCCGAGCTTGCTGAGATATCTTAAGCCTGATTTTAATCCAGAGGCCAGTACTCGTGTATTCCCTTCTGGTTTTTCCACCGCATAAAATAACAGCAGAAAGGGAAGAACAGTGTATTCACTGCTCCCCACGCAATTAGAATGCCAAAGTCCAGACCAAGACGCGAATGAAGGTCGAACAGAATCGAGCGACTTCCTTCGACAACTGTCGCACGTGTTAGCTTCGACGAATTGCCATCTAAATAGGAAAAAAGCAGGAGAAGCAACGAAAATAATGGAAACTTACTAGAATGTAGTGGCCACGCATATCCCCACCTGTAAAACGCCGGTGCAATCTCAATATCGTAGAACGAAGTAGAGACATTCGTGATAACCCAGAAGATCAAAAACAGACCCATCCACGGCATACCCACAACCATAGCAACATTCTCACATGCCAGACCTAGCGCAATCATACCAAGAAAGTTCAGCATCCAGTACACAACGAACGTTGCGTGTCCAAAAGCCACTGGATTGCCTTCGCTCTCGACAGTAGCCTGAGTATGACTAGTGATCAAGTTGGTGTGAAAAAAGTTGATTTGAAAAGCCATACTGACAAAGGAGTAGGCGAGGGAAAGCATGAAGTACGCCGAGATGGTAGCGCACCAGCGCCAGACGATCAGCTGGGAGAATTTCAGCGGTGGGTGGTTGGTAGGTGTGACGTATTGCATGTGGATGGGCATATAGAAGGAGAAGCTGAAGAAGGATATGATTATGAGATCTGTTGTCGGCTGATTAATACCAAATTCTTAAGAAGTAGGTGAAACTACTATATTAGGGCGTAAGAACACTTACAAATGAGACCGATGGAAACAGCAGGAATACTAGTATAAGGGAAGAACGGCCTAAGATTGAATTCAGAAAATCCGATTGCGGGGTTAATCGCTTGCGGCACACTTTGCATGTTTGATAGGATAGATGGGTCGCTGGCATTCTGAAGCACCATCTGCGCCCACTGCCTGCCGACCATGCTCTGCGCTTCCGTCATGAAAGCGCTGATGAGTGGCAGCATGAAATCGTACCAATTTGTATCGTCTCTTGAGTCCTGGTAGATCAATTGGCAGGCTCCAAGGGGTTCGTAAGATGAGTTTCCGTTCGCAATGGCAGAGTACAACAAGGCGCTGGCGTTGGGGTTGATGACAATGGCGGCCCAGGCATCCCATTCGTACACTGCCTCCCGGACACGCATTGGGTCGTTGTTGAAATCTGAGGCTGAGCGGATTCCCCAGCCTAGTGTCGGCTGGCCACTGCTTAGTTGTTGTTGGACAAGTTGCGTAATGGCTGGTCCGACGAATGGCGCATTCCCAGTACTATCGTATGGTGTGGCCCCATCCATATCTACGACATAAATCAACAAGTGATCGAGTCTTTGCTCCACTTGAAAAAAGACGCCCCAGTATATCGATAGAACAGCGAGAACAAATGCCATGAGAAACGAGGTCGTAATGATCCATTTCGCAAATGCGCGGTTGCGGACTTGTCGGAGATCTGGGTGCCAGAAGCCTACAGGTTCTTTGTTAGGCTCTTGGGACTTTTTCTCATTTCCGTTCCCATTTTCCGCTTCAGTGGGTGCGGTTTTCCCACGTCCGGTTTCTGGGTGACCGTTCGTGCCCTCCTCAGCATTGATTTGCGCCGGGGAGCGGAATGCGCGTGGTAATCGCATTGACGGCATAATAAAGAGGCGACAGCGAAGGCAATTAACCAACACTGATATTAGACTTTTTTGCGCAATAGAAGATTGCGGGCTGCCAAGGAATGAAGAAGCTTATTGTCATTCGGAAAATGCATGGCGATGGGCTATTGCTTTTATTATGGGTACTCGCCTGAGGAATCGGTTCTCAATCGTATAAAATCTATGACGTACGTAGAAGCAGAATTCGTACCAATGTTTTCATGACGTTCTGTATCTGCCAGATCCTAGCTCAATGCTTAGCTCCGCAAATAACGAAATCGAGGTCTAGCTCTGCGCCACAAGTGCTCTCGAACGAACGGACTAAAATGATTACCAACCGCGTCTACTATATGTACGTAGTGGCAGCAATTTCTCATACTTGTAGTTATCCAGCTATCACTGTATCATCTACAATCAGTAGCGTCTTATTCTCTTTTCTGTTTCGTATTTGAAAGATTGATTGGTATATTCTAACTAGGGTTTGCTCACTCTCGAGAGTGTATACGTAGGGATTCTCCTTCCACAGTGCAATTTCTGCATCATTCGTTCATCATTCATCGAGTCGCTCAAGACATGCCTGCCGAGCCTGACATCGTCAATTTGGTGGTCTTGGATATCTTCCCCCACAATTTCGCATGACAAAGGAAAAACAAAAGGGTATTGTGCTCATTAAAGGGGTATAGGGTATATTGCGAGGCAAAACGCCACGCCTTTCAGTTTGTCGTCCATCATCCATGATTACTTCTTCGTTCTTTCCAATCTAGTCGTAGTAATCTTCGTTATTGCTAACATTGAGCAGTGTTTGTGTTTGTGTTCATGTCGTAGCTGTCTCGTGTGTACGTTCGTATTATATTTGTCGTTCAAAGATCGGGGTCTTCCTCTGTTAAAGTCTCTGGTCCCGAGAGGCACTCGCTCAACTGCACCATCCTGTTTCTGCAGTGGATGATGAAGATGGCGATGGCAAGTGAGTTCCAGACGTCATATCCTTCCTTGTTGAAGTCAAACATAGCGATCAGTCGAAGTTGGGGCTGATCCCTGTCGTTGTTGCCGGGAGCATAGCTGACGAATGCCATGACGGAATGCGATGCTGTAATTCCGTAGAGTGTGGGCACTTCTGGTACAACAGAGTCTCCACGTTGCTCAGCCTCGCCGATTTTCAAAGCATCGTACCATAGGTCGTGCAGGCGGCCAAGCTTTTCAAGCATTTTCTCCTCACCTACACTCGGATGTACGTGTCGAGAGAAAGTGACAGTTTGGAACAGTGGAAGTTGAGACCAAAGATGGTCAACTTTACCGTCTTTCATTGCCCACTTGGTGAACGCTTTCACTGCCTTACCGATCTGGAATGCCGGAGTCCGCTTTGCTCGCGTGTGCCAGGCATCTCGTACGAAACCCCCGAGATCGAAGAGCTTGTTAAGAGCATGTTGTGCTTTATAGTGTTAGTAAAGGCAATCGCGGTTATCAGAAAGTCGAGTACATACCACCGTATTCTGTGCCGAAGGCGGGTTTTATAAAAGCCTTGTCAAGATTCTCGGTAAAAAGGTCTTCGGGTAGAGTTTCGAAATCGTTGATCCACTCAATGGGGAGGAGAGGCTCGAAGCCGCGCATCCCAAGCTTCTGAAAAAGAAATACCGCGTCCTCGGACCAGCCAGAATCGCGTAATTCCTGTCCCTGCTGATCTCTTCTCCTTCGCTCCTCTTCAGCATTGACATTCTTTTGCTGATCCATGTATGTTCCATCGTCCACTACCATGGTCTCCTCATTCGCGTCCCATTCGTCCAATGAGCCCTCTGCTCTCTTACCGGGCGTAGTGGGCGACAAAGGCAACAGCGTATCACCTTCTAGATCATCGGAGAGCATGGCTGAAGCGGGTGGAGAGGGAGGCAAAAGTGTCGCATCGATGTCGCATCGAGGACTTGGTGATCGTGAGTCCCGAATCTTGACTGGCGCATCCGAGCTTTTCTCCACGATCGAGGGGTTGGCAGCCTCTTGATGAGCATCTGTAGTCCGAGTAGGCACTGCAGGTTTTTTGAAGGAATAGGGCTTGTCTCGCCGTTGCTGGGTCTTACGCGGGCTCATATAACTCCAGATGCGGTCAGACACCCCGCGAAGGAAGGCCATGACGAAAGACGGAGACTATTTTCGACGCGCACGAGCGTGTTTTCGAAAAGAAGTGCTCGGACTAGAACGAAAATCTGGGTTGAGCGGGGGTCGAGGTGTTCAATTGTCGTCGTGAGGGCGTGTTGCGGTGAAGGCGATGGTGATGGTAAAGCGGACAGGTGCACCTTTGAGGCAAGACCCAAACGATGTCTTTGTTTCCTTTTTTCTTGTAGGTGACCTTTCACCACGACTTGTCAAAGACACCGGGAGCGAGGACGAAGAGTCATTGTGAAAAGAGGGCTGGGTGGCTTATGTCCTGCATAATGCAGGAACAAGGACTCGCTGCCACGCTGTCACATGCGGGCTAGGCTATGATAGGCTAGCCTTGTTTTAGCATGCAGGTGCGGTGAGGATCTTATCAGATGAACTTTTAACCCCACCAAATCTCTAGACCCCACCAAAAAAGAGTTGAGCCGCGTCTAGAGGCGATCCTCTGTTCCTGACTTCTGTCACTCAACATCCTATTATTCAACCAACAACATGGCTGTTACCGAACAAGACACACAGGTCGTAACCCTGCGCAAGATCCTCACATCGGAATCAGAGCCACTCGCCCGACGATTCCGTGCTCTCTTCTCTTTGAAGTATCTAGCAGGCCTGAATCCGCCCACCGAACAAACAGTCCCCGCGATCGAGGCCATTGGCGCTGCTTTCTCTTCACCGTCTGCTCTTCTGAAGCATG
Organism: Bipolaris victoriae FI3; assembly: GCF_000527765.1. Classification (NCBI taxonomy): domain Eukaryota; kingdom Fungi; phylum Ascomycota; class Dothideomycetes; order Pleosporales; family Pleosporaceae; genus Bipolaris; species Bipolaris victoriae. The sequence continues at coordinate 53,880 of NW_014575248.1, forward strand.
AGCTCGCCTACTGCCTGGGTCAATCTGGCCATGATGCTGCCATTGCGCCGCTGAGGGCTGTGTTGCAAGACAAGGAAGAAGACTCCATGTGCAGGCACGAGGCTGCGGAGGCACTCGGTGCACTAAGCGACAAGGGGAGTTTGGATCTACTGAAGCAGTTGAGAGATGATGCCCAAGAGGTCGACGTTGTGCGGGAAACTTGCGATATTGCTGTTGATCGCATCGAATGGGATCACGGGCTACAGAAGGGACAAGAGAAGCTGAAGAAGAGGTATGTGTGCAAAGAGTTTCAGGCTATGTTGTATATGCTAAACACTATACAGTGATTTCACGTCAATCGACCCTGCGCCCCCGCTACCACAGGGCACCGAGAAGCCATCGATACCAGAACTTGAAAAGACACTACTCGACACATCCTTGCCTTTGTTCCAGCGGTACCGGGCCATGTTCGCGCTACGCGATCTTTCCTCGCCACCCGACCTCCCGACTGCTGTCCCGGCTGTACAAGCGCTTGCCCGCGGTTTCAGCGATCCTTCTGCTCTCTTCCGCCATGAGATCGCATTCGTTTTCGGACAGCTGTCACATCCCGCGTCGATTCCCAGTCTGACAGAGGCACTGAGTAACACAAACGAGGCTAGCATGGTCCGCCATGAAGCTGCGGAGGCGCTGGGCAGTTTGGGTGACGAGGAAGGAGTCGAGGAAACTTTGCGCAAATTCTTGAATGACCCAGAACAGGTTGTACGAGATAGTGTAATTGTTGCGCTCGATATGGCAGAGTTCGAGAAGAATGGGGAGATGGAGTACGCAATTGTGCCACAGGTTGCTGCGGCTTAGAAGTGGTAGCATGTTGCATGAGCATGGCGTTTGGGTTATATAGAGTTCAACGAGGCCATTGTACTTGTACAGCCCAATTCAGTTGTTCGTGTTCCACCTGTAAGATAACTATCAGTACGAGTTTGAATTTGAGGGCGCTTGCGCAAACATACTTGTGACCGCAATCACACTCGTAAAAAACAGTGGTTCCTTCATCTGCACTTCGCAGTTGTTGAGTGTAGTATCGCACTTGCTCTCTTCCACATTTTTCGCATGGGTGGTTGATTATACTGGTGGTTTGTACGTCTTCCTCCGAAATGGTCTGCACCTCGGATCTCTTCGCGCGCAGGGAAGAAGGAAAAGCGGTAGGCTTGGAAACAGTAACGACAGTCTTCGACGACGTATCTTTATTATTCGCACCACAGACACCGCATGTCAGGACTATGTTCTGTTGTTGCTTCCCCACAGAACCGTCCAACAAGTTACCGCAATCTGTGCAAAAGACAAGAGATCCTATATATTTTTATAAGCAAACGACTTGCATTTAGTATACAGGTGGAGCATTACTGACCAATAGCTGACATGGTGGGCAGTGTATTGTTGTGAAGGTGTTGATGAGCGTGGAGATGGAAAAAAGTTACGGGGAATCGCGACTCCCGCGGCTGCGCCAAGCTAGTCCGAAAGGGGTAGGCGGTCAGAACGCGTCCGACTGTCAGGACGATTCGATCATAGGTACTTTCATATCGAAGCCGCCACAGCGTAGCAGACAACAGAGCGCATCGCTCGCGTGAAGGATCAGAGGAGGGCAAAAGGATCGCACCATCAGACGATGCACGCTGAGACGTTGAAATAGCGATTGTTCGACTCCGCCCCCAGAACGTACACTGTCGGCGCCTACTCTACGGTTGTTTGCTCCTCCGACTCCTCAGCCCATCAAGCGCGACCGCAATGAATGGAGATTGGCACAACATCAACGGTGGGGGACTCCCATTCCGGAGACCCCCTCCCACTGTTGACGATGCTCTCCCATATTCGCCCTTTACCTCGATTATCCCATTCTCACCGGGTCAGTCGCTCTCCCTCACCTGCCCATCTTGGATGCGCCAGGCTCTCTCACTCATCATGGCAGAAGACTGATAGACAGATAGATATAATACCTTTCCCTACGGCCGAGCCTCCGACTCCACCCACAACCTTGACTCCAGACCAACAAAAGGCCGCGAAGAAAGCCGTGGGCATCTTGAACGACGAAATCGAAGGCCAGTCTACTGCGCAACACCTACACGATACCTTGAAGCAACTTCGCAATCTTCTCCATCGGGACAAACTACCGGAGTAGTGAGTGTTTTCTGGGTTTTGACTCAGAAGTAGTCACTAACGGTCATAGCCACTTCAAGCCCATGCCACAGTTAGCGACGCCTCCTCCGGACAGTCCTGTCAAAGGCACAAATGGAGAGTCGTCAGGATATACGCCCGCGCTTAGCCCATTTGCGCGCATGCTGCTGAAACAGACGGATGTCACGTTTACTAGTAGGTCTTCTTGTCACTTGATTATACTCTCACTGACACGGCTAGCACCGAGTGTCGCGGCATCCGAACGACCTCGTAAAGAGCGCTCCCCTCCCAGACAACCGGCTGCTCCACAACCAGTTCGTGTGGCGCCTCAAATTTCTTCCACTCCAAATGGCAGTGCCCATGCTCGAAACGCAGATCTCCTGTACCCGTCCAGCGCTCTTTCATCCGCTCCGAGTAGCACGCCTGTTCGTCCTCCAGGACCCGCTGTGGTTATAAAGCCAAAAACTGTTTCGCGAGAAGAGTTCAGATACATTGACAACATCAATACACCGGAAATTTTGTCACAAAAGCAGGAAGACAAAAGAGCACAGGGTGGGGCTGCTGTTTTAAGACCTCATGAACGGGAGATCGCGGACGGGAAAATTGACCTGCTGGACACACTCGTTACAAACCTAACAGAGGACAAGGATGACCTCGATGGGTCGCAGCATTTCAGCAAGATAGCAACGCCTGATGGCGAATTCAACGTGCTCAAACCGCGGTCGATGGATAACCTCTCAGAGAAGATGTCGGGTGTGGTCAGTCTGGGACGCTTTGATGCTCTTCCTGTAGAACTGGTCATGCAGATACAATCTCTCCTTCATCCTACTGTTCTGTCAACAACCAAGAACGGGCTTTTTTCACGAGATGAGGCTACTTTGGAGCTCACTGAGAGTATCACAACTGCCAAATTCGCACTGAAATCTTCGAAGCTTTTACTGGAGACTATGATTGAGGGCCGCGATGACTATCGCATGCGTCGAGAAGAAATCGTCGATACCATCATCGATCTCATAAAGCTAGTCAAAGACGCATGCATCATTCCCATCGTCCAATCGCGGCGATCGGGCGAGTCCCAAGATCTTTTCAACGCTGCCTCGGCTTACAGACAAGACCTGCAAGCAGTATTGCGCCTATCTGGAGCTGTGCTTACTCGATTTGCCACAGTCATCGGCAAATACAATTTGTCTGACCGAGCTCTTAATACCCTGGAATACCTGACACTTGAACTTCTAGTGGAGCAAAATAGCGAAAATGAAAAAGACTCTGTTTTCACCATTAGGAAGTTTGAACACTTTCGCCAGAAGGCAATGGATGTTCTGGCTCAGATCTTCGCGAGATATCCAGATCAACGGACGTCAATCCTCAGCGGAATTTTCAGCAATCTGGAAAAGCTTCCTGATAAGAAGGCAAGCGCCAGGCAATTTGTATCGGCTCGAGAAGTACCTATCATGACGATTTCCGCGCTATTCATGCGTTTCGTTCAGGTTGTTGCAACAAACCCTGGTCCTCGTACTACATCATCGACCGACAGCGAGATCAAGGATGTGGTAGTTGAGGATGATGTTAGCGACTACGAGCCCGGTACTTCTACAAAGATAGCGAAGAAGGTGAACAAGGGTAGAGGTACCCCAACGTTCATTGCGCAGAATCTGACTACAACGGCTACCAACACCGCTTCCTTCATTGTAACTCAACTCTGCGAGCGTGCATCAAACACTTCAAAGTCGGGTGACAAGCCATTTCGCAATCTTCTGGATCTTTTCATCGACGATTTCTGCAACGTTCTCGGGTCTCCTCAATGGCCGGCTGCTGTGATGCTTCTACAGGTTCTTTTGGTACGAATGAGAACAATACTCCAGGATGACCAAGCAAATAAGCACTCTGTAGTGGACAAAGATATGGCTCTTACGACAATGGCGAGGATAGGCTGTGGTGTGATTGACTTCAAAGACCAGCTAAAAAAACTGAAACAAAGGCTAGACGTTTCGCAGTCGGACTTGTCGTCGAAGCTAGATCGACTTGTGAATGACGCCATGAGCGAGGATCAAAAGGAGCGCGTTAATGACGTGGATCTACTTGCCTTTGACGGTCCTTACCGCATGGTCATTGAATCTTTGGTTGAATATCTCGACCTCCGACCATCCCAGGAAGACCCCCACCTTCAAGCAACAACTGGCTGCTATGTCAGTTCCTGGCTCACAGCTGTTACAAAGGCATACCCTGAACCAAATCAAGATAGCCGGCCAGAACCGATCCAGACAGTTCAGCAATGCCTAGAGAGTATGATCGTCGACCCGAAATGGCTGGGTCGGAAATAGTAAGTGTCATGATTTATGAAATCACTTCGCAACTAACCTTGAATGATAGTAAGTTTCAATCGGTCTCAGACGATCAAAGCAAGCTGGCTGCTGGTGTAATCACGCTCCAAAGCCAAGTGTGCAGATACCTCTCGCAGATCGTCAACTTCATGCAGCTCTACGCTCAAGACAAAATTTCACCTAAGCTTCGATCACGAGGAACTACAGCATTGCAGCAACTGCTAGACAAAGATCCCAAGGTCATCTCCGAAGGCCATGTCATTAACATGATCTCCTCGCTCAGGGACAGTTCACCCATGGTTCGTGAAGCGACATTATCCTTACTGTCCAATTGCTTAGCCAAGGAGCCCTCTCTGGAGCGACATGTCTTGCCACAGATCTTGGATATGACGACTGATCCTTCGAATGGGCCAAAGAAGAAGGCAATCAAGCTTCTTAAAGAGATATACCTCCGTTCCAACTCAAAGCAGGTTCGACTGAAGATTGCTGCTCCACTACTTCTTCCCTCGCAAGACGATGAGAGCACAATTGCGGAACTAGGTCGGAACGTCCTCGAAGAGATATGGTTGACGACTGCTAGCACGGGTACGAAAACCGATGACAGTCAGCACCGTTTGAACCGTGAGCAGAGAGCAGCATTCATGGTAGACCTCTTGGAATCTGTGGGCCAAAGCACTGTGCACTTGGAGGCTTTCGAAAAGTTCTTTATTCATTGTGTGTCGCCTGAATCTAAAGCACCTGCTGCAAATCTGCGCATATGTGGAGAGCTTGTCGCAGATTTAGTCGACGAAGTCATTGATCCAGGGAATGGAACGGACAACAAGTCCCAGACGCGTGTCATGAACACCCTGAGTGTCTTTGCAAGGATCAAGCCTACGCTGTTCTCAGTCGACTACCTCCGGCATCTAAAACTTTACATCAAGACAATTGTTAACACGGACGATGTAGCCCTTGTACGGCCAACGGTTGTGGTTTTCCGTCATGTCTTGCCAACACTTCCTTCACTTCAACATGCTTTTGCCGAAGAGATTCGGGGAAGTCTGATGCGTAACGTTCCAAAGCTAGCCAAATTCGCATCTCTGGGCTGGCCTACAAGTCGTGAAACTCTTCTCGATGTTGTCCATTGTTTGTGGGCAATCAGTGGGATATCGAGCATAGGTGCCGAAAAGATTTTTGTTACTACCTGCTCTGTGATCAGCCAACTTCGCCCGTTATTGTCATCGGCCCATGTATTGGCGTCAGCCAAAGAGTCAACAGTAGAGAAGGAGAAAGAGGATGCCACCAAGTTAAAAGAGAAGATACTCTCATATCTAATCTTGCTCGGTGCTTTTGGTCAAGTTTGTAGTCTTGACCAACACGCCGAACCGTTCGTGGCTAAACTCCGCGCTACTATCAGCAAGAATGAGGCCCTCAAGAAGCAGATGGAGCCATCGTTGAATCAAAAGTCACCGCCTCCACCGTCGCTTCTCCTACTGGATACTGTTCGGCCCTTCACTATGCAGGCTTGGGAACTAGATATTCGCGAGCAAGCATTGCAGAGTATGGGTGGCATTTGCCAACAGTCACCGGAGCATTTTATGAGATCTGAAGTGGAAAAGGTGGTGAAGCTTGTCTTCATCAACGAGGACAATCATTCCTTGAGGCATGTCGCTCTCTCTTTCTTTAGGCAGTTTTTTACTGTTGCCGAACGGCGTTCCGAAACAGGCGCACAAATCGCCATCGGTAAAGGAGCTGTGAATGGTTCGGCTCGATTGGAAACTTCGTTTGCGGCTACTGGAAATGACCAAGCAACTCTACATCTAGCCCAGAGATTCCTAGAGGACTTTGTGAAAGCTGCTTTGCAGAACAAGAACGAGCTCGCTGTAATTGCCACAGACATCATTGCCAGTATCAGTCGACAAGGACTCGTTCATCCGAAGGAGTGCGGTGCCGCACTCGTGGCCTTGGCTACTTCACCAAATAAAAGCTTGGCTCAGGTGGCGGGCGACGAACACAGGCGTATCCATGAGAAGCAAGAGTCGTATCTGGAGAAAGAATACATGCAGGCCATACATATGGCCTTCAGATATCAACTGGACTTGTTCAATGATCCACGAGGGATGGTCGAAGCTACCCATACTCCGAAGCTTGCCAAACTTTTCGAGGCGCTGAAGACTGGCAAGAAAGCAAGCCTGAAGAAGTTCATTGCCAACTTCTGCAAGCAAATTGACTTTGACCTCTCCAAGTTGGATGCCAGTGGTCCTGTACCAGAGGCTATCTTATACGCTCGTTTCTGTCTGGAGAACCTGGCCTTGCTGGACTTTCCGCATCAAGAGGAACTAGCAGTATTCCTCAATGCAGTCGAAGCGATGGTACTGAACACAACCGGACCTGCAGTGGGTGTTGTCATCGCAGAAGAACTTCCAAAACAATACATTCAGGTAGAGCAGCCACAGCCAATGGATCCATTTCAGCAACATATGATGGCTGTTGGACCTATGAACGGAATGCTACCACCACAACCGCTACCACCAGTGATTCAAACTGTGCCTCAGCTCGCACCACCAAATATCGACGACGGCCGCCTTCGTCAAATCACAACGGCCTGTACGATTCTACAGATGGTGTGGGAGACTCGCAGTTTCATTCGGCGATGGTATGGCATTAAACATAACGGACCCATTCCTCAAAAGGAATATGCTAAACCTGCGACCCGCAACCATCTGGCTACCACCAGTAAAGACTTATGGGAACGCCTTTCTGGTGTCATGAATGCCCTGGAGACCCGCGAAAGCATGGTGAAGCAATGCTACGACTTTGCAGATTTGCTGGACATTGATCGGGAAACTTTCATCGACGCAGACGGTGATGATACTCTGGATGCAGGATATGAGACACCCAATGATGACGGCGAGAACAACACACAATTCCCAACTAGTGGTCGTGGTAGAAAGAGGAAGAGTAACGTTACCTTGGGTGGCAGTACGCCTAAAAAGTTCAAGGTCAGGCCGGCGGGCTCCAAGAAGAAGAGAACCTCGCGCACGCCGGATGGCGACGATGATTCAGACTAGGTGCCATGATCAGTCTAGCCATGATTGAAGGGGGAAGCAAGAATATCTGGTATGACCGGTCATATTATGAATGAGCATTCACATATGCGGCACATCAGCATCGAGCTTGCCTGGATTGATGGAGCGAGTATTTATTTTTGCATCTTTTAAACAGCATCTTATCGGCGTTAGAAAAAAAGGCACGTATAGCATCGATACCCTTAGCGTGCAGATCTTGGCATGCGAATTTATGTACACGACGCGCCAGCGTTCTCATCATAGCAAAAACCTGGGTTTTCATGAAAACGGCGGTTTCAGACCTCAATAGCTGCAAGCATGCGAAAGTAGGTTTCGGCATGTCGAGATCTAGTAATTGAAATCTAGCATATCCAGCATAGCCTAGGATGTGTCACAGAATAACTCATGCGTGAATAAACTAGTGACAGAGCCAAGTTGAACAACTCATGATACCTATTATCTACAACCCCCAAACCCAGCGACATGCAGACTTACATTTCGTCAACTCTCCTTCCTCAAAACACCAAAAAAGAAAAAGAACTGGCCAAACGTCCAAACAAGCTTCCGCCTCCAACACACCTACAGCCAGCCCACCCACTCACCCTTGAGCAAAAGGAAGAAAAAACAACCCCCAAACGCACAACCTCCCAAGAAGCGCTCCATCTCCGTGCTTGCAGTCTCTCCTTCCCCCTTGGGTCTGCACTGCGCATCTCCCTTTTTTTCTCGCCTCTACCCGCTTTTTCCTTTTCTCTCCGATCTTATCTATCTGTGTATGTGTGCATGTGTGTGTGTGCCACCAACATCCGTATCTCTTCTACATACGCACGTACGTACGGGTATCTTGATACGACGGACGGTGGTGGTTGGGTGGCCTGAGCAGCCCCCCCCCATGCCATTGTTGCAGCCACTACGATTAGTGTTGGAACAACTTTGCGGGGGCTGGGTGGGACTTGTGGAAAATTAAACGGAGGCGAGTGTTGGATGTTGGTGTATGTGGCTCTGTTGGTGGTTTTTTTTTCGTGTTTCTGTAGTAGGTTGATTGGGGGTAGTGGTGTGGCTGGTGCGGATACTATTGGTGGATTAAAAGGGGGGGAAGATGTGGCGTTTAAGGGTGGTGATATTGTTTGTGCAGATGTGCGGTTGTGGGAGGGTATATGTTTGACTGGAGTACGCTTGGGATGTTGGATGGAGGATGGGATTGAGAGGTTAGAAGTTGAAGGAGGGGGGGAGAGTGGTGAGCTATGGAGGCGGGTATGTGTGTGTGTGTGTGTGTGTGTGCTTAGTTGGATGTATGAATGGATGGTGTAGAAGGTATTTGGAGAAGAGACGGGAATTGGAAGAAGCAGTGGCGGATTGAGAACAGTAAGATTATGCATCAAGATTGGTATGTGTAAAGAGAATATGTGAAAAGAGATGCATGAAAGAAAATGGGACTTGGGAGAAAAGTCGCAAGGCGGTTGAAACACTCTCACCCCCCCACCTACACCTACGCATTCCCACGAGACTTGTCAGGAAACCAAGATACCCAGTGAACAAGAAGATTAGAAGAAAGAAATCGATTCGAGTATGCTCTCTGCGACAAACGCAACTAGGCCTGGACCAATATCTCCAGTCTGGCTCATGTTGCCGCAAGGACTCCACCCACATCCGCACACCGACCTCACGATGGTATCTCGAGATTGACCGTTGGCTCCGGAACGAAGGGCCGTCAAAACCTCAGCTCCTACTTCCAGAGTAAACGAGGGAAAGGGAAAAAAAGGGAAAGGCTGGGTGGGTCAAAGTACAATATGTGATAAAGAGAGCAAAGAAAGAAGGTGTGTGAGTTTCCTGGTACGGACAACGTCATCGGCAGTTGTAAAGAGCTCAACAACTTTTTTTTCTTGCGCCTCAAGTCCTTTTTTTTCGGGGAGGATGCTTCCCCCCTTTTTCTCTGGGAACCCCGACGTTCTTTCAGCCGCCAGCACGTAGGATTCAAATATATGCCATTGATCTGGAAAGAAGACCTCAGCGAGCATAGGGTGGCCCCATGCCGCACTTTGGACGTTACGCAGCCTGGCATGAAAGCCTCGTACGCGACCAAAACAGAACTGCATAGGCAAAAGAGGATGAGGATTCAGAACTTAGTACCGGCATTGCCCCCAATATACCCCCCC